>NC_052358.1:29279342-29284898 GCF_009727055.1 Benincasa hispida | reverse complement strand
AGCCAAGCGCAACAGGCCATGCGTCCAAGCGCCAACGCTATCATCACAAGGAAAGCGCACAGTTCGTGCGTCAATCGCGCCAACCCACATCCAATGGTGTTGCCGTGCGGTCCTGCCTAATGCGTCGGATATGGGCAAAGCGGGTAAGCCATTCCTAATGCGTCGAATGCTATCGAGTTTGCTGAGCAGCCATGCGTCGATGCGATAAGCCAAGCGCACATCCCATGCGACCAAGCATGCCTATGCAGCCCAAGCACGCAAGTACCATAGCAGCACACCCATGTGTTCGTGATGTTCGCACCGTGCGTCCATGCTTAGTAGGTCGAGCAATAGCACACCTTGCAAGCCTATGCGTCGAGGCGATGAGCAACCACCCTATAGCGTTGGTATAGCAAACTTATGAGATGGCTTAAGTAGGACTTTAATTAAGGAAGGTTGAGTGTTTATGCTTAAGGAATAAAAAGGTAAGGCTAATTGATGGGAAATTTCAAGGGGAAGATGCCAATGGTATACGAGCATAAGTCTTAAATACAATCTATAATAGAAGAAATATTGTTTAAGTATTTAAGTATGTGAAATTTAGTGTGGCAAAAAACGGGGAATCACAGCAAAGTTCGAGTAGGAGGTGAGACGAAGGAAGAATGTTCAATGAAATGAAAGTCTTATCACCCTAAACAGGAGGTGGAGTGAAGGAGATTTCATGCAAAAAGGAGATATAGAAGCATGGCAGAGCTGAAAAGATGGAACAACAATCATGGACTGAGACTGGGGATAGACTAAGTGTTGGCAGCTCCAAAGTGAGACAAATGGGAAGTTGAGTTTGTCACAAGGGATAGTTGGAATGGCTATAAATAGAGGGGTTGGCAAGAGGAATTTAATTCATACCATCACCCTAAATCTTTGTGTTGAGTAGCATATTTAGAGAGTTACAGTTTGAGTTATTTAGGATGCCAAATTGATTGGAGTAAAAAAGAAACATAAGTTGCGTTGGGTGAGAGCAACAATATGAGTCAGCCAGAAACGCACAGCCAGACCACACCACTAATACCACTAGCCGCCATATACGCACAACAATGGCAGACTGCAAAAAAAGTCCATCCGCGCCTCAGAACTCAGACGCACCCGAGCAGCGCTAGCCCATCGCAGCTGCCCCCACCCCCCAGTGCGACGATCATGCACACAGCGAGCAACCCACCGGAAACCAACGCAACGCACGCCCAACGCGAGCAGCCCTGTGCTGGCACGGAGCACGCCCACCCTACCCACTGCCCAACGCGCCAGCTGCCCTTACCCACGGTCCAAATCTCTAAAGAGGCTAATTTTGGATTTTGGCTAAATATAGAAGTAGGGTAAACTGGTATTTTCGATTATAATAATGATATTTTGGCTATTTTGACATTATGTATTGATATACAAGTATATAATTGAGGAATTTCCATTGATATGGGAGAATTCTCCAGGAAAGGTTTTCTCAGGTGATTTTAGGTGGAAAAAATTGCTTGTGATGGAAGTGTTTACATAGTTTTAATGCGTTTGATATATGGAGTAAATGCATACATAAGTGCAAAATGCATGCTGAATGTTATGTTGGTTTGCCATGATATTGTTTGTGAAATTTCTATGGAAACTGAGATTATACCTTGAACTATATTAAGTTAGCATGCTTAATAAAAGGTGCTTTGGAGGAAATATAGGAGGCCTCGGTCGTACGAGAAATTAATAAGTCGGTTTGACAACGCAGAAAATATAGTCAAGTTAACCTAAGCATGTACTTAGCTGGGGAAAGAATTTCGATGTGCACATTGTTGGGAAAAAGTGGGTTATAGGAAAGTTTCCATAAATGTTGTTATGATTGAAATATGTCTATTGATATGAACATGCCATGTATAGCATGGAAAACTGTGAGGATGATTGATTTGAATGAAATGTTTTAATAACATGATCATGCATATAAAATCTACTTGGAATTGTGATTATGTGATTGATTTCCCAAAACTATGATTTGCAAAGTGACTATTTATTTTAAAGACCACTCACTGGGCTTAGTAGCTCACACTCTTCCAAAATGTTTCCTACATCCCCCCCCCCCCCCCAGGGATCAAAGCGGAAAAGTTCAGGAAAGGGGTCTGAACTTAACTCAACCAACACCACCAGGACTTTGGTAAATTCTCAAGTGACATGGCTCGGATCATTGTAATAAAGTAATATAGGGAAATTGACTTATGTGTTATGAAAGTAGACTAGAGTGTTGTAAACATGTTTGAAATCTTTTAATAGATAGGGGGGAAACGTTAAATTAAAAATGTTGTCTTGAATACTACTGGTGTACCCTCACACTCCCTTCCAACTTGGGGCTAAGGCTAAAGATGTGGGCGTGACAAACCGTCCTGCATTGCAGACTTTTTCTCGTCGTTCTAAACCCTTGGGTCATTTTTTAGAATTTTGCCTGGCGGAAGGATCATGCAAAAAAATGGGACCTCGGGCACCCCCACCTGGCTGGTAGCGTTTGGGGCACCAAATGAGCTTCGTTTCCCAAAACCGTTCTACGTGCACGGACTTTTTCTCATTCCTTCTGAACCCTGGGGTCCGTTTTCAAATTTTCACCAGGCTGAAAAAGTTCGTGGCATAAAAATGTGGGGACCCCGGAGCAACCCTTGCGAGGCCCGACAGCCATTTTCGGCACCACGAGCTTCCGTTCCAAAAACCAACTGCGGCCACGACTTTTTTCTCGTCGTTTTTGAACCCCTGGGTCCGTTTTCAAATTCTTCGCCCCGCCGAAAAGTTCGCGCAAAAAAATTGGCCCGCGTACCCTGTCAGCTGATAGCGTTTTGGAGGAAAACAAATGAGCTTCCGTTCCTAAAACCATCTACGCACACGGCTTTTTCTCGTCGTTCTGAACCCTCTCGGCTTCCGATTTTCAAATATTTGCCAACTGGAAACTTCGTTTCACAAGAATTGGGCCCCAGGGCACCCCCCACCGGGATCCTGATAGCGTTTGGGCATCAAACCGAGCTCCGATTTCCCAAAAACTTCTGTGCGCGACGGCTATTTCTCGTGCCTTGAGAAACCCTGCTGGTCCGTTTTCAACTTTTTCACCCTCGCCAGAAAGTGTTCTGCGCACAAAAATTGGGCCCCAAGGCAACCCCTGCGAGCCCGTATAGGTCGTTTGGGGTCCGAAACGAGATTCGTTTTCCAAATAACTTACTACAAGCGCACGGCTTTTTTCATCCATTTTGAAAACCCCTGGGTCTGTTTTCAATTTTGTCGCTGCCGGAAAGTGTCGGCGCACAAATTATTGGCCCCGGGTAGCCCCGCTGGGCCCGGATACCCATTTTGAACGCCCACCACAAGGCTTCGTTCCCAAAATACTTCTATGCAGTTATGGCTTTTTTCCATCGTTCAGAACCCCTCGATAAGATTGCGCATATAAATTTGGGCCCCGAGGGCACGCCCCTGCCCGACGAGCTTGATAGCATTTTGGTCACCAAACGAACGCCATTCCCAAAACCATCTGTGCGCACGACTTTTTATCTCGTTTTGAACCCCTGCGTCCGTTTTTAATTTTTCGCCCGCCGGAAAGATTGCGCACAAACAATTTGGGCCCCAAGGCAGCCTCGCCAGGCTCGATAGCCATTATGGGCACCCAACGAGCTACGTCTCCAAAAATCGTTTGCGTTGCATGGCTTTTTCTCGTCGTTTTGAACCCTTGCCCGTTTTCAAATTTTGTCCGCCGAAAAAGTTCGTGTACAAAAATTGGGCTCTGGGGCACCCCCGCCAGGCTCGATAGCCAATTTGGGTCACCAAACGATGCTCCGTTCCACAACCTTCTATGCTCACGGCTTTTTTTTCATCGTTTTGAACCCTGGGTCCGTTTTTTTAAATTTTCGCCCGATAGAAAGTTCGAAAAATAAAATATGGCCCCAGGGCACCCCCGCCAGGCCGATGCCGTTATTTCTCTCCTCAACGCATGGCCTGCGTGCCTAGCATGCTCACTCGACGCATGCTTCCTGCCCGTGTCCACATGGCTCATGTATGCCTTTGCGTTGGTTGTATGTAACTCTTAGCCATTTTCCAAGTCTCTTGCTTCCATCCTCCATGTATTCTTGCGTCCAACATGTTTAAGCCCTTCATAGGCGTTTGGACTTTTGGTCACCTTTTTGGATAATTTTAATGTTTTCCACCCTTTGCTCCTATATCCTTACTTAAGATTTTTCTATTTAACTTCCCAATTTTTGTGCGCAAACTTTCCGGCGGGAGAAAATTTGAAAACGGACCCAGAGGTTTAGAATGACGAGAAAAAGTTGTGCGTGCAGACGGTATTGGGAACGGTGCTCCTTTGGTGCCCAAATGACTATCCTGCCCCGCGGGGGTGCCCCGGGGCCAATGTTTTTTGTGCAAACATTCTTGCGAGCGAAAATTTGAAAATGGACCGTGGGGTTCAGAACAACAAGATAAAGCTGTACGCGTAGTCGATTTTGGGAACGGAGCTTGTTTTGTCCCCCAAACGGCTATCGGGCCCGGCGGGGGCGCCCAGGGGCTCAATTTTTGTGCGTGAACTTTTCGGTGGGTGAAAATTTGAAAACGGACCGAATAATTCAGAATGACGAGAAAAAGCCGTGCATGCAGACAGTTTTGGAAATGGAGCTCGTTTAGTGCCCCAAACGGCTATGGGGCCCAACGGGGGTGCCTAAGGGCCCAATTTTTGTGCACGAACTTTCTGGCGGACGAGAATTTGAAAAAGGATCAGGGATTCAGAAGGACGAGAAAAAGTCGTGCGGGTAGACGATTTTGGGAACGGAGCTCGTTTTGTGCCCCAAACGACTATCGGGCCCAGCGGGGGTGGCCTGGGTCCCAATTTTTGAGTGCGAAATTTTCGGCAGCCGAAAATTTGAAAACATACCTAGGGGCTCAGAACGATGAGAAAAAGTCGTGCGCAGACGGTTTTGGGAACAGAGCTCTTTTGGTGCACCAAACGGCTATCGGGCCCCGCGGGGGCACCCAGGGGCTCAATTTTTGTGTGCGAATTTTCCGGCGGGCGAAAATTTGAAAACGAACCCAGGGATTCAGAACGACGAGAAATAGCCGTGCGCGCAGAAGATTTTGGGAACAGAGCTCGTTTTGTGCCCCGAACGGCTATCGGGCCCGACAGGGGCAAAATTTTTGTGTGCGAACTTTCCAGCGGACAAAAATTTGAAAATGGACCCAGGGATTCAAAACGATGAGAAAAAGCCGTGCGCACATATAGTGTTGAGAACGGAGCTTGTTTGGTGCCCCAAACGGATATCGGGCCCAGTGGGGGTGCCTCGGAGCCATATTTTTGTGCGCGAACTTTCCGGCGGGCGAAAATTTGAAAACGAACCCAAAGGTTCAGAATGACGTGAAAAAGTCGTGTGCGCAGATGGTTTTGGGAATAGAGCTCGTTTGGTTCCCCAAACGACTATCATGCTCAGCGGGGGTGCCCCGGGGCCCAATTTTTGTGCGCGAACTTTCTGACAGGCGAAAATTTGAAACCAGACCTAGAGGTTCAGAACGAGGGGAAAAAGCCATGCACGCAGA
>NC_052358.1:29199070-29279317 GCF_009727055.1 Benincasa hispida | reverse complement strand
TTTTTCGCCCGCCGGATTAGTTCGCGCTAAAAAATTAAGGCCCCGACACACTCCCGCCGGGCCGGATTAAGCCGTTTTGCAACCAAACAAGGCTCTGTTCCCAAACCGTCTATGCGCCACGACTTTTTTCTTAATCGTTCTGAACCCCATGGTTCGTTTTCAAATTCTCGACCCTTGCCCCGGAAAGTTTGCGAACAATAAATTGGGCCCTAGACACCCTGCCCACCGGGTTCGCTGAATTTGCCTGTTTGGATGGGATCAACCAAAGCGAGCTCGCCTGGGTTTTTCTCCTAAAACCTGTCTACTTGCATGACTTTTTGCTCTTGGTCGTTCATGAAATCTACATCGTAGTTCCCATTTTTTAGATTTTTCGACCTGCCGAATAGTTTCGCACCATTAAAAAATTGAGTATCCTGGGTGCCCAAGTTAACGACACGCCGATTAGTCCGTTTGGAGAGCATCCCATTGTCAAACGAGAGCATGCGTTACAATCCTTAATTCGACTGGACGCGCACATCTTTACTCTCGGTTGTTACTGGAAACCGCGCGGTTCAGATCTTTGCGTCGATGTTGTCTTGCAAAAAAGAAATGTGTATGTCCGAGTTCCCCAGAGCAAGTTACGCAAATAAAGGGCCAAAATTCCCGGGGACAAACCAGGACCTTCCCAAATTGCGTCTTTGTGCGGCTTTTATCTTATTTTTTCTCGTCGTTGAACCCCTGGGGTCGGGTGTTTTCAAATTTTTGGCCCGTCGAGAAGCCATCGGCCCGCGCACAAAAAGATTGATCCTCTGTGATTTAACGGCACCCCCGTCGGCCTGATAGTCGATTTAGGAGGCATCCAATTACGATCTTCCTGTTCCGTCTAAAAGCCATACTGCGAGTGCATGGCTTTTTTGCCCCTCGTTACTAAACCTCTTTTTAGTGTTGGTTTCAAAATTTCTTGCCTGTCAAGAAAGTCAAGTCGGCGCACAAACAATTGTAAGACTTTTCGTGCGGCGGTGCTACCCCTTCTGAGCTATGATAGCGTTTGAGGGGATACCAAACAGAGCCTCTAAATATCCCAAAACCATCTGCGCGACACGAATTTTTTTTCAGCGTCAATTCTAAACCTATTGGTAGTTCGTTTTCAAATTTTTTTACCCCGAAAAAGTGCATCGCACAATGATTTCGGCACGGCGGCACCCCTGCAGGGCCCGATTAGCCATTGTGAGTGTTGGCACAAATCTGAGCTCCTGGCCTCCCAAAAACCATCTTCTTCGTGCATGCTTTTTAATCTCGTCTTCTGAAAGCGCCTTGGGTTACCAGTTTCAAAATTTATCGCGCCGCTGAAAAAATTTCGTTATCCAAAAATATGCCGCATTTGGGCACCCCCGCTCGTGCCCGTATGAGCTGTTATTTAGGCAGCCAAACGAGACTCCGTCCCAAAAACCATCTACGTTGTACGACTTTTTCGCGTTGTGCGTTCTGAACCCTTGGATCTGTTTTCAAATATTTCACCGCCGAAATTTCGGGCGCACAAAAATTATGAAGCTCAGGAGCACCCCCACTGGGCGCTCGAATATCCTTATTATATGAGGGCAGCGCACAACAAGCTCCTCTTCTATACACTAATATTCGTGCGCACGGCGTTTTTCTCATCGTTGTTTGAATGATCCTCTTGTGCGCATTTTCAAATTTTGTCCGCTGGAATAGTTTCGCACTTAAGACAAAAATTTTTGCCTGCCTGTCAGGCCCGGGATAAGGCCTAGTTCGGGCGCTACAAAACCGAGCTAAGTCGCTTCCCAAAATTCTGTCTGCTCGCGCACGGCTATTTTCTCGCTCGTTCTGATTCCCGTGGTTCGTTTTAATTCAAATTTTGTCACCCGCCGGAAAATTCGCACACAAAAATATGAAGCCCCTGGATGGCCGAAGCCGCTGGGCCTCGGATAGCCCGTTTGCTGATGCACTCAAGAAGAGCACTCTGTTCACCATTAAACTCGTCTGCGCACGACTTTTCTCATACTGTTCTTTAGCCCCTAGTATGTTTTGCAAATTTTCGGCTGTTCTATCCTGAAATATTATCACTCAAAAATTTTGGGACCCAGTCCACCCCCGACATGGCGACCGATAGCTCGTTGATTGTGGGCATCGAGAACGAGCTCCGTTTTCCAAAATTCGATCTACTTGTTCCGTCACCATACGGACTTTTCTCGTCTACTTGAATCCCTGATTCGCATTTTCAAAATTCGTCGATTTTCCGAGCATCAAGGAATAAGTTTCGGGTGCACAAAAATTTTGGCCCTTAGGCACCCCCGTTGAGGCCCCATAGCCGTTTGCTGCACTAAACAGCATCCTATTTCTTAAAAACTTCTGCATGGCACGCTTTTCTTGCGTCATACTGAATATATCGGGTCCCTGTTTCATAATATTAATATTACACCCATCCTAAATGAAGTTCACGCCACAAAAATTGAAGCCCCTGCAGACGGCACCCGCTCGCGGACCCAGGTATCGGCATTTTGGGGGACAAAACATTTAGCTCCGTTCCCAAAATCGACTCGCGTTACAGCTTTATCTTTGTTTGTTCTGAAACCCCACGGTCCATTTTCAGAATTATTCGCTTCCGCAATAGTAAGGTTTTGCACAAAAAAAACATTGGCCCCGGACGCTACCCCCGTTCAGGATGCAGAATAGTCACATTTGGGCACCAATTAATAAAGTTGCGAGAGCAGCCAGAGCTTCCCGGAAATACACTGTTCTGCACGCACAACTTTTTCTCGTCATTCTAAACCTTCTGGGTTCCGTTTCAATTTTCTTACCCCCGGAAAGATTTGCGCACAAAAATTGGGAAGCTTAAAATAGTATAAAAATCTTTAAGTCAGAATATATAGGAGCAATAGACGGTTGGAAGACATTATAAAAATTACTCCAGAAAGTGACCAAAAGTCCAAACGCTATGAAGGGCCTTTAACATGTTGGACGCAAGCAATACATGGAGATTGGAAGCAAGAGACTTGAAAATGAGCTAAGAGTTACAACAACCAACGGCAAAGCATTACATGAGCCATTGTGGCAACGGCAAAGGAAGCATTGCGTCGAGTGAGCATGCTATGGCACGCAGGCCATGGTTGAAGCCAAGCGCACAGGCCATGGTTCCAAGCGCCAAACGCTATCATCACGGAAAGCGCGAACAGTTCGTGCGTCAATCGCGCAACCCATCATTCCAATGTGTTGCCTGTGCGGTCCTGCCTATGCGTCGGATATGGGCAGCGGGTTAAGCCATTCCTAATGCGTCGAATGCTACGAGTTTGCTGAGCAGCCATGCGTCGATGCGATAAGCCAAGCGCACACCCATGCGACCAAGCATGCCTATGCAGCCAAGCACGCAAGTTACCTAGCAGCACACCCATGTGTTCGTGTGTTCGCACCTGTGCGTCCATGCTTAGTAGGTCGAGGCAATGCACACCTTTGCAAGCCATTATGCGTCGAGGGCGATGAGCAACCACCCTATGCGTGGTATAGCAAACTTATGGATGGCTAAGTAGGACTTTAATTAAGGAAGGGGTTGAGTGTTTATGCGTTAAGGATAAAAAGGTAAGGCTAATTGATGGGAAATTTCAAGGGGAAGATGCCAAATGGTATACGAGCATAAGTCTTAAATACAATCTATATAGAAAGAAATATGTTTAAGATAATTTAAAGATGTGATAATTAGTATGGCAAAAAAACGGGGAACACACAAAGTTCGAGTTAAGAGAGAGTGAGACAAGGAAGAATGTTCAATGAAATGAAGTTATATCACCCTAAACAGAGAGGTGGAGTGAAGGAAGATTTCATGCAAAGGAGATATAAGAAGCAGGCAGAGTGGAAAAAATGGAAAACAACAATCATGGACTGAGTGGGGATAGACTAAGTGTTGGCAGCTTCCAAAGTGAGACAAATGGGAGTTGATGTTTGTCACAAGGGATGGTTGGAATGGCTATAAATAGAGGGGTTGGGCAAGAGGAATTTATTTCATCCATCACCTAAATCTTGATGTTGAGAGCATTATTTAGAGAGTTACGCTTTGAGTTATTTAGGATGCCAAATTGATTGGAGTAAAAAGAAACATAAGTATGCGTTGGTGAAGAGAACAATATGAGATCAGCCAGAAAAACGAACACAGCCAGAACAACACAAAACCACTAAATGACGCAAACCGACCATTAATACGCAAAACAATGGCAGATTCAAAAAAAATCCATCCGCGCCTCAGAACTCAGACGCACCGAACGCGCTAGCACCATCGCAGCTGCCCCCACCCGCCCAGTGCGACGAATCATGCACAAGCCGAAGCAACCCCACCGTGAAACCCAACGCAACGCTACGCCCAAACTGCGCAGCCCCTGTGCGGCACGGGCACGCCCACCCTACCCACTGCCCAACGCCCAGCTGCCCTTAACCTGGTCCAAATACCTCTAAGAGGCTAATTTTATGGATTTTGGCTAAATTAGAAGATTAGGGTTAAACTGGTATTTTCGATTATAATAATGATTATTTTGGCTATTATTGACATTATGTATTGATATAACAAGTCATTAATTGAGGAATTTCCATTGATATGGGAGAATTCTCAGAAGGTTTTCTCAAGGTGATTTTAGGTGGAAACAAAATTGCTTGTGATGAGTGTTTACATAGTTTTATGCGTTTTGAATATATGGATAAATGCATACATAGTGCAAAAATGCATGCTTGATGTTATGTTGGTTGCCATGATATTGTTTGTGAAATTTCTATGGAAACTGAGATTATACCTTGAACTATATTAAGTTAGCATGCTTAATAAAAGGTGCTTTGGAGGAAATATAGGAGGCCTCGGTCGTACGAGAAATTAATAAGTCGGTTTGACAACGCAGAAAATATAGTCAAGTTAACCTAAGCATGTACTTAGCTGGGGAAAGAATTTCGATGTGCACATTGTTGGGAAAAAGTGGGTTATAGGAAAGTTTCCATAAATGTTGTTATGATTGAAATATGTCTATTGATATGAACATGCCATGTATAGCATGGAAAACTGTGAGGATGATTGATTTGAATGAAATGTTTTAATAACATGATCATGCATATAAAATCTACTTGGAATTGTGATTATGTGATTGATTTCCCAAAACTATGATTTGCAAAGTGACTATTTATTTTAAAGACCACTCACTGGGCTTAGTAGCTCACACTCTTCCAAAATGTTTCCTACATCCCCCCCCCCCCCCCAGGGATCAAAGCGGAAAAGTTCAGGAAAGGGGTCTGAACTTAACTCAACCAACACCACCAGGACTTTGGTAAATTCTCAAGTGACATGGCTCGGATCATTGTAATAAAGTAATATAGGGAAATTGACTTATGTGTTATGAAAGTAGACTAGAGTGTTGTAAACATGTTTGAAATCTTTTAATAGATAGGGGGGAAACGTTAAATTAAAAATGTTGTCTTGAATACTACTGGTGTACCCTCACACTCCCTTCCAACTTGGGGCTAAGGCTAAAGATGTGGGCGTGACAAACCGTCCTGCATTGCAGACTTTTTCTCGTCGTTCTAAACCCTTGGGTCATTTTTTAGAATTTTGCCTGGCGGAAGGATCATGCAAAAAAATGGGACCTCGGGCACCCCCACCTGGCTGGTAGCGTTTGGGGCACCAAATGAGCTTCGTTTCCCAAAACCGTTCTACGTGCACGGACTTTTTCTCATTCCTTCTGAACCCTGGGGTCCGTTTTCAAATTTTCACCAGGCTGAAAAAGTTCGTGGCATAAAAATGTGGGGACCCCGGAGCAACCCTTGCGAGGCCCGACAGCCATTTTCGGCACCACGAGCTTCCGTTCCAAAAACCAACTGCGGCCACGACTTTTTTCTCGTCGTTTTTGAACCCCTGGGTCCGTTTTCAAATTCTTCGCCCCGCCGAAAAGTTCGCGCAAAAAAATTGGCCCGCGTACCCTGTCAGCTGATAGCGTTTTGGAGGAAAACAAATGAGCTTCCGTTCCTAAAACCATCTACGCACACGGCTTTTTCTCGTCGTTCTGAACCCCGGCTCCGTTTCAATATTTGCCAACTGGAACTTTCGTTCACAAGAATTGGGCCCAGGGCACCCCCCACCGGGCCTGATAGCTGTTTGGGGGCATCAAAACCGAGCTCCGTCCCAAAAACTTCTGTGCGCACGGCTATTTCTCGTCCTTGAGAAACCCTGTCCGTTCAATTTTTCACCCGCCAGAAAGTTCGCGCACAAAAATTGGGCCCCAAGGCAACCCCCGCGAGCCCGATAGTCGTTTGGGGTCACGAAACGAGATTCGTTTCCAAAACTTACTACTGCGCACGGCTTTTTTCTATCCATTTTGAACCCCTGGGTCTGTTTTCAATTTTTCGGACTGCCGGAAAGTTCGCGCACAAATTATTGGGCCCCGGTAGCCCCGCGGGCCCGGATACCATTTGACGCCCCACACAGGCTTCGTTCCCAAAATACTTCTATGCGTTATGCTTTTTCCATCGTTCAGAACCCCTCGGAAAGATTCGCGCATAAAAAATTGGGCCCCGAGGCACCCCTGCGACGAGCTTTGATAGCCATTTGGGTCACCAAACGAACGCCATTCCCAAAACCATCTTGTGCGCACGACTTCTTTATCTCGTTTTGAACCCCTGCGTCCGTTTTTTAATTTTTTTCGCCCCCGGAAAGATTGCGCACAACAATTTGGGCCCAAGCAGCCTCGCCAGGCTCGATAGCCATTAGGGCACCCAACGAGCACGTCCTCCAAAATCCGTTTGCGTTGCATGGCTTTTTTCTCGTCGTTTTGAACCTTGCCCGTTTTCAAATTTTGTCCGCCGAAAAAGTTCGTGTACAAAATTGGGCTCTGGGGCACCCCCGCCAGGCCTCGATAGCCAATTTGGGTTCCACCAAACGAGCTCCGTTCCGACAACCTTCTATGCTCACGGGCTTTTTTTCATCGTTTTGAACCCTGGGTCCGTTTTTTAAATTTCGCCCGATAGAAAGTTTCGAAAATAAAATATGCCCAGGGCACCCCCGCCAGGCCGATGCCGTTATTTCTCTCCTTTAGAAATGGACCCAGAGGTTCAGAACGAAGAGAAAAAGCCATGCTTGCAAACGGTTTTAGGAACGAAGCTCGTTTGGTACGCCAAATGGCTATCAGGCCCAGCAAGGGTGGCTTAGGGCCAAATTTTTTAGCCCAAACTTTTCGGTGGCCGAAAATTTGAAAATGGACCCAGGGGCTCAGAATGATGAGAAAAATTCGTACGCGCAGATGATTTTGAGAACGGAGCTCGTTTGGTGCACGAAACGACTATTGGGCCCGGCGGGGGCGCCAAGGGGCTCAATTTTTGTGTACGAACTTTCCGGCATGTGAAAATTTGAAAACGGACCCAAGGATTCAGAACGACGAGAAAAATCTATGTGCGTAGACGGTTTTGCGAACGGAGCTCGTTTGGTGCCCCAAACGTCTATCGGGCCCGGTGGGGGCACCCAGGGGCTCAATTTTTGTACGCAAACTTTCCGGCGGGTGAAAATTTGAAAACGGACCTAAAGATTCAAAACGATGAGAAAAAGTCGTGCACGCAGACGGTTTTGGGAAAGAAGCTCATTTGTTGCCCCAAACAGCTATCGGGCCCAGCGGGAGTGCCTCAGAGCCAAATTTTTGTGCGTAAACTTTTCGACAGGCGAAAATTTGAAAACAGACCCAGGGGTTCAAAACGACGAGAAAAAGTCGTGCGCGCAGATGATTTTGAGAACGGAGCTCATTTGGTGCCCCAAACGGCTATCAGGCCCGGCAGGGTGCCACTGGACCCAATTTTTGTGCGCAAACTTTCCGGCAAGCGATAATTTGAAAACGGACACAGGGGTTCAAAATGACAAGAAAAAGCTGTGCGCGAAAATGGTTTTGGGAGCGGAGCTCGTTTGGTGCCTCAAATGGCTATCGTGCTCGACGGGCGTGCCCCAGGGCCGAATTATTGTGCACGAACTTTCCGACGGGCAAAAATTTAAAAACAGACCCAGGGGTTCAGAACGACAAGAAAAAGTCGTGCACGAAGATGGTTTTGGGAGCGGAGCTCGTTTGGTGCCACAAACGGCTATCAGTCATGGCAGGGGTGCCCCGGGGCTGAAACATTATGCGAATACTTTCCAGGGGGAAAGAATTTGAAAATGAACCCAGGGGTTCAGAATGACGAGAAAAAGTCGTGCACATAGACGGTTTTGGGAACGGAGCTCGTTTGGTTCCCCAAATGGCTATCAAGCCCCGCGGGGGTACCCCGGGGTCCAATTTTTGTGCGCAAACTTTCCAACTGGTGAAAATTTGTAAACGGACCCAGGTGTTCAGAACGAGGAGGAAAAGCCAGGCGCATCAACGATTTTGGGAATGGAGATCGTTTGGTGCCCCAAACGGCTATCAGGCCCGGCGGGGTGCTTGATAACTTATAGAAATACAAGTTATTTGTACTGCTTTATTTAGATATTGCGGTTAAAAGAGAGGAAAGTTGCGTCAATTGTATGGAAATTGGCTAAGAAATACAATAATTATAAATTTTCATCAATACACCCACTAACACCATTACGATGGTAGAAAAGAATATTTCAAGTATGTTTTGCAGGAAATCAAGTCATTGTATACGCTCATGGCTCAAGAGAAAAAGATTAACGCATCTACATCGCATTGCGCCCATCATTTAGGTATCAACGCAATGACGACGCATGCGACAATCGATCCGGAGCTGAACTTCAACCGCATGCTGTAATAAAAAACAACACCGCATGCGGACAAACGATCGAATATGCAAATGAGCAACGCAATCACGAAGGATTTTGACACGTGTACAACTAACCGTTGTGCATTTTCGACGGATTGATTGCCCAACAGAAGGAATATTTATACCACCATTTTTGGAATTTCCATAACAATAAAGTGGGGACCACAAGTCAGAGAGTTAAAGCTTTCATCTATAAATACCCTCAAAGAATTCAATGAAAGACATACATGATACGGGATATAATTGATACGAGGCTATTTGAGAGAGAGGCTAATCTGAATGTTGATCGGAGAAGATCCGGGAAGAAAAGAGACAAGGCCAAGAGGTGAGTTTCAGGGAAAATCATTCAAAATCCCCACCGTGAAGCTCTGTACCTAGATCAACTCTACTGGTTGAGCAAGCATGAGAGGGAAGCTCATCCTTCCATTCACTCCATCTACGCCGGCAAGCAATCTCTCCATCCAGATCGATGTCAAGACATTGGCACTCTTCTGTGTCTGTTTCTAACTCTTATTCATCAATTGTATTTAATCTTCTTAGTCTAAATCATTCACAACCATGTATCAGACGCTTGATTTTATAATTAATTGTCATGATCCCTTTCATTTCCACATTTCTATCTATTTCCGTTCCTCCATGAATTGCTTTCTCCACGATGTTTTCTTAATCCTATGGTGATTAATATGAATTAAACAAGTAACTTAATATGTGCTAAAGAAGTAAAGATGTTTAGCTAAAGCATGCTAGACGGCATCTTCACCTGTGAGAGCAGAAGTGAAGATGCCATTTTGTTCTATCGAGAGAAGGTTAGAAGAATGCATTAACTAAAGCAACAAGTACTTCCAGAGATGGAAGCAGCCTTGCGTTCACTATGTTCGTCCCTATTTCACCACAGAGATGTGGAAAACGCGGTCGATCACCGAGAGGTGTATGCCATAAAAGATGATAGCAAGCAATTCCAGAGGTTCCTGGACGTTCTTCGGCAGCTACACATCAATATTCCCTTAATAGAAGCTCTGGAACAGATGCCGAGTTATGTAAAATTTCTCAAGGATATTCTTGCTAATAAAATAAAGATCAGGGATAATGAAATAGTTGCGTTAACTTATGAATGTAGTGCACTGTTTCAAAACAATATCCCCACCAAAATGAAGAACCCTGAGAGTTTTACATTGCCTACTCAATAGGAGGGAAGAAGGTCGGGAACACACTGTGCGATTTAGGGGCAAGCATAAAACTAATGCCCTTATCGATCTTTAAGAAGCTGGATATCGGCAACGCAAGACAAACCAAGATCACATTACAGTTGGCCGATAGATCGATAACGCATCCTGAGGGAAAAAAAGAGGATGTACTCATACAAGTGGATAAGTTTATCTTCCCGACGGACTTTATCATATTGGATTACGAAGCTGACAGGGAAGTACCTATCATCTTGGGTCACCCATTTCTCGCAACAGAGCGAGCGTTGATCGATGTGCAAAAAGGAGAACTCACCATCAGAGTTGACGACCAGGAAGTAAAGTTCAATGTTTTCAATGCGTAGAAGTACCCAAGTGATATGGAGAATTGCCAATATATTGAGGAATTACGGGACGCAAAGTCTCTAATAAATGATGCAAACAGTCTCTAATAAATGACGCAAAGTTTGACCACCACATCCGGACGCATCAAGTTGTTTTGACAAGAAGAGGTAAACATTCTTTTTAAAACTAGAAAAGCATTTTTTAGCAGAAATTTGTAGTATAGAAGAATAAAGTAGGGCTTGATATGAATAACCAAGGATAGAAGAAAATTGCGTTATTAAGTAATGTGCCTAAATGGAGCATTCGAAGCAACCAATCGATGCAAAAATTTAGGATAGGATTGAGCATTATTGCCTTAGTCGAAGATATGCTTGAGGGAAAGCATATATCTAAATTTGGGGGTGTGATAACTTGTAGAAATACAAGTTATTTATACTGCTTTATTTAGATATTGCGGTTAAAAGAGAGGAAAGTTGCGTCAATTGTATGGAAATTGGATAAGAAACACAATAATTATAAATTGTCGTCAATACACCCACTAACACCATTGCGATGGTAGAAAATAATATTTCAAGTCTGTTTTGCAGGAAATCAAGTCACCGTATGCGCTCATGGCTCAAGAGAAAAAGATTAACGCATCTACGTTGCATTGCACCCATCATTCAGGAATGAATAGACAATCAACGCAATGACGACGCATGCGACAATCGATCCAGAGCTGAACTTCAACCGCATGCTGTAATAAAAAACAACACCTCATGCGGACAAACGATCGAAGATGCAAATGAGCAATGCAATCACGGAGGATTTTGACACATGTACAACTAACCGTTGTGCATTTTCGACGAAGTGATTGCACAACAGAAGGAATATTTATACCACCATTTTTGGAATTTCCATAACAATAAAGTGGGGACCACAAGTCAGAGAGTCAAAGCTTTCATCTATAAATACCCTCAAAGAATTCACTGAAAGACATACATGATACGGGATATAATTGATAGAAGGCTATTTGAGAGAGAGGCTGATCTAAGTGCTGATCGGAGAAGATCCGGGAAGAAAAGAGACAAGGCCGATAGGTGAGTTTCAGGGAAAATCATTCCAAATCCCCACCGTGAAGCTCTGTACCTAGATCAACTCTACTGGTTGAGCAAGCATGAGAGGGAAGCTCATCCTTCCATTCACTCCATCTACACCAACAAGCAATCTCTCCATCTAGACCGATGTCAAGACATTGGCACTCTTCCGTGTCTGTTTCTAACTCTTATTCATCAATTGTATTTAATCATCTTAGTCTAAATCATTCACAACCATGTATCGATGCTTGATTTTATAATTAATTGTCATGATCACTTTCATTTCCACGTTTCTATCTATTTCCGTTCCTCCATGAATCGATTTCTCCATGATGTTTTTTTAATCCTATGGTGATTAATATGAATTAAACAAGTAACTAAATCTGTGCTAAAGAAGTAAAGAGGTTTAGCTAAAGCATGCTAGACGGCTTCTTCACCTGTGAGAGCAGAAGTGAAGATGCCATTCTGATCTATCGAGAGAAGGTTATAAGAATGTGTTAACTAAAGCAAGAAGTACTTCCAGAGATGGAAGCAACCTTGCGTTCACTACGTTCGTCCATGTTTCACCACAGAGATGTGGGAAACGTGGCTGATCACCCAGAGGTGTACGCCAAGGGAAAGTGGAACCGTACTTATATCTTTGAAAAAATTAAGGAACTTGCGATGTTTATATTAATTATCCTTTCTCTTTCTGCTTCCCACATAAGCTTTGCCACCACATAACACAACCTTTGTATAATCTTCACAGTCAGTCTCAACCTCGGTATTTTGTATCATGTAACCTGTATCTTGTATCATCATAACTTAGGTTTATTTTATCGCACTTTCGCAATTTACTTTATTACCGCATTTTTATTGCTTATCTTTACTTTACTGCACACTTTACTTTATCGCATGTACAAACCACACTTTTAATGAATTGAAAAACCCCCAGTCGCATATATCACGAACGTAACACAATCAACCTAAAACAATCCCTGTGTTCAACCTTGGATCACTCCAAGAAACTTGCGGTGAAATTATACTTGGTTTGAACGCAAGGAAACTTGTGACAACACATAGCATACTACAAGCATATAATTAAAAATGCATACATCTAGAATTAGTATCACATATCATCGCAATCATCCATGCGTTGCATGACATAAGAAGATAAATTTTATTCATTCATATTCATATTTGTCCACATGCTTAAAATAGAAGCATCAATTTTTATGTCAACAAGTTTATGGATTAAATTTTATGTGTTGCATGTTTATGGCACCATTGCTGGGGATTGGTTAACGGTTATTGTTTGAGAATGTTTGTGATATTTTGCAGGACAGATCTCTTTGTACTGGCTATTTATCGTGGAGAGTAGTCTGACGGCTTATGAGCTCTGGAGTGATCCAGATATTCTAAGCGAACCCAGAGATCAGGTGTATTATTCGTGTGGAAACACATCAGGGCTGAATTAATTGGTGAAGAAGCATGGCTAATAATAACGAGGCACCAATAGGGAATCAAAGGGCTAGCGCAAGATTCCATATTTCTTGCTTCTGACCGCAACGTCCCAATGAGAGACTATGCGGCGCCGGATTTCTATAACTTCTCACCAGGAATCTCAAGGCCAATGGTTGAGGAGAATGTAAGCTTTGAAATAAGATCGATTATGCTGCAGATGATTCAGAATGTGGGTCAATTCGAAGGATTACAAGGAGAAGACCCATATGCGCATTTGACGAATTTTGTAGACATGTGCAGTGCATTCCTCATGTCTGGTGTGACTCAAGAAGAACTTAAGTTGTATCTTTTCCCATATAAATTGCGGGATGAAGCAAAGAGGTGGACTCAGTCGTTAGAGCCAAATGAGATTAACGCGTGGGAATAGTTGGTTGACAGGTTCATGAACAGATTCTTCCCTCCAGCCGTCAATGCAAGGAGACGAAGGGAGGTGTTGAATTTTGAGCAAAAGGGTTATGAAACTTTGAGCATCGCTTGGGTGCGTTTCAAACAATTAGTGAAGAGTTGTCTACATATCGGGATTCCCGATAGCATTCTGATGGAGACGTTTTACAATGACTTAGATCATTCAACGCAAGCAGTTGTCGATTCCTCCGAGGCAGGAGGATTAATGGATAGATCATATATGGAAGCCAAGATCATATTAGATCGTATTTCGCAACATTCTGATGAGTGGATTGATACCGGGTTTGAGGAAAGTGGTTTGAAGCAAGGAAGAGTAGAAAGTGCCGATGTGTCAACTAATACAATGAGCACACTGGTAGATCAAAGGACCACGATGACCTCGCTCCTTCAAACGATGGCTAATCAATAGAGAAATCTCTCTCAAGGTTCAGCGCAAGTTAATGCGTTGACCCACGTGGCCGCAATGAACTGCATTGAATGTGGGGAGGGACATCCAGCAGAAGTCTGCCCGTGGAATCAACAGGTCATATATTCTGTCTATGATGAGTCATTTGGCAACATCTACGGAACCCTGGTTGGTGGGATCACCCAACTTTAAGTTGGGAGGGGAATCACAACTAGGGGAGCCATAATTTCCATCAGAACAGTTATCAAGGGGATCGAGGCAACCCTCCGGTCTTCATTAATCCAGACTATAGTCCAGGTAACTCTCAAAGTATACCACCCTATGACCAACCGTTCTTATATGATACCTCTTGCAGTACCTCGTCTCTGGAGACTTCACTGAAACATTATATCGAAAAGAGCGAGGCAATTAGACAATCGCAAGCTGACTCCCTTAGAGGTTTGGAAAGTAGATTGAACAGCTTGCAATTGAGTTGAAAAATAAAGCGCCTGGTATGTTGCCTAGCAGTTCAGGAGCATCGGGGCCACAAGGTAAAGAGCTGTCTCTTATACACATCTAGATGTGTATAAGAGACAGATACCACCCTGTGACCAACCGTTCTTATATGATACCTCTTGCAGTACCTCGTCTCTGGAGACTTCACTGAAACATTATATCGAAAAGAGCGAGGCAATTAGACAATCGCAAGCTGACTCCCTTAGAGGTTTGGAAGAGTAGATTGAACAGCTTGCAATTGAGTTGAAAAATAAAACGCCTGGTATGTTGCCTAGCAGTTCAGGAGCATCGGGGCCACAAGGTAAAGAGCAATGTCATGCAATGACATTGAGGAGTGGTAAAAACAACAGCCCCTGTGCTACCAGTACTAGATCAAACAACAAGGCCAGTAGATCTAACTGTTTGATGATGACCAATCAATCAGTAGTGGAAAAATTATCAGTTCAGGATTAAGTACACCTACAAAAGATGAAACTCTTTAAGACTTGAATTTTGAATCAACGCAACCTCCAGCTAACGAAGCACAGCAAGAACAGGACCTCAACAAATAGCCAACTAAACAAGAAGTAAGGCGGGATCCTTCACCTTTCCCGACCAGGCGGAAGAAGAAAGTTGATAGCAAGCAATTCCAAAGGTTCCTGGATGTTCTCCGGTAGCTACACATCAATATTCCCTTCATAGAAGCTCTGGAACAGATGTCGAGCTATGTAAAATTTCTCAAGGATATTCTTGCTAATAAAATAAAGATCGGGGAGAATGAAATAGTTGTGTTAATGTATGAATGTAGTGCACTGTTTCAAAACAATATCGCCACCAAAATGAAGGACCTTGGGTGTCTTACATTGCCCTGCTCAATAGGAGGGAAGAAGGTTGGGAATGCACTATGCGATTTAGGGGCGAGCATAAATCTAATGCCCTTATCGATCTTTAAGATGCTGGATATTGGGAACGCAAGACCAACCACGATCACATTACAGTTGGATGATAGATCAATAACGCATCCTGGGGGAAAAATAGAGGTTGTACTCGTGGAAGTGGACAAGTTTATCTTCCCGGCAGACTTTATCATATTGGATTACGAAGCTGACAGAGAAGTACCTATCATCTTGGGTCGCCTATTTCTCGCAATAGGGCGAGCGTTGATCGATGTGCAAAAAGGAGAACTCACCATCAGAGTTGACGATTAGGAAGTAAAGTTCAACATTTTCAATGCGTTGAAGTACACAAGTGATATGGAGAATTGCCAATATATTGAGGAATTACGGGAAGAGCCTTGGCACGAACCCCTGGAAGAATTGTAGGAAGAAGAATTTGGAATCGGTGCAATATGAGAGAAGGATTGTGCTGCAATTCAAGTTGAATTAAATTTTGAACCACTCAAGTTATCTGAACGAACCTCACAACGCACTAAGCCATCTTTGGAAGAACCACCAATGCTAGAGTTGAAGCCGTTGCCTATGCACCTCAAGTATGCTTACTTAGGAGGTAACAACACGTTATCGGTTATCATTTCTGCCTCACTATTTAAGGAGAAAGAAGATGCACTTATACAGATCATGAGAAATAATGCAAAGGCTTGAGGATGGACCTTGGCAGACATTCGAAGAATCAGTCCCTCGTACTGCATGCACAAGATTTCTCTGAAAGAAGGAAAGACACAATCGATAGAAAGGCAACGATGCTTGAACCCTACTATGAGGGAATTAGTGAAGAAGGAAATAGTGAAGTGGCTGGACGTAGGTGTCATGTACCCAATATCTGATAGCAGTTGGGTGAGCCCAGTGCAGTATGTTCCGAAGAAAGGGGGGATGACAGTCGTCACTAATGACAAGAATGAATTAATTCCCACAAGGATGACCACGAGGTGGAGAATCTGCATGGATTATCGCAAGTTAAATTTGGCCACTAAAAAGGACCACTTCCCACTCCCGTTCATTGATCAGATGTTAGACAGACCTTCTGGGAATGAATTCTTCCATTTTCTTGATGGCTATTCAGGGTACAACCAAATAGTAATTTCACCGGAGGATCAAGACAAGACAACCTTCACGTGCCCATTTGGTACGTTTGCATTTCGATGCATGCCATTTGAACTCTGCAATGCACCAGTCACTTTCCAACGATGTATGATGGTGATCTTTTCAGATTACTTGGAGGAGTCAGTCGAAGTATTCATGGACAATTTTTCAATTTTCGGCAAAAATTATGTCTCCTGTTTAGCTAACCTCGAGAAAGTCTTGAAGAGATGTGTGGCAACGAATCTTGTTCTGAACTGGGAAAAATGCCACTTTATGGTTGAAGAAGGAATTGTTCTGGGTCATAAAATCTTGAAAGCAGGATTGGAAGTTGATCAGGCAAAATTTGACGCAATTTTTGGGACATGCTGGGTTCTATCGAAGATTTATTTGCAACTTCTCCCAGATCACAAGGCCCCTAATTGCGCTCTTTGAAGATGACCGTGAATATAATTTTGATGATGCGTGGACTGAAGCATTCAATACATTGAAAGATACGCTCATCACTGCACCCATTTTGATTACGCCAGATTGGACACAACCATTTGCGTTGATGTGTGATGCGAGCGGTTATGTAGTGGTCGCAATGTTGAATCAGCGCAAGGAAAAGGTATTGCATCCTATCTATTTTGCAAGCAAAATGTTGAATGATGCGCAGAAGAATTATACAACCATGGAGAAGGAAATGCTCGCAGTGGTATTTGCACTGGAGAAATTCCGTCAATACTTAATCAAAACAAACGTTGTGGTGTATACCGATCTCTTTGCGATCAAATATCTTATGACAAAGAAGGATGCGAAACCAAGGCTTATATGGTGGATGTTGCTCCTGCAAGAGTTTTACCTAGAAATCAAAGACTGGAAGAGCACCGAGAACAAAGTCGCTGATCATTTGTCAGGATTGGAGAACTGCGAGGTTCAAAGGAAAGAAAAAGATATTGAAGAAAGATTCCCCAATGAGTTGCTGATGTCAATAGACATTAATGCTCCCTGTTATGCGTACATTGTGAACTTCATCGTTTGCGGTCAAAACCAGATGACTATACATATCAGCAGAAGAAGAAGTTAAGACATGACGTAAAATTTTGTTTCTGGGATGACCCATTCCTATATCGACTTGGACCTGATCACATTCTACGTCGATGCGTTCCTGAGCACGAAGTCAAGCACATTCTAGAGCTTTGTCATGAGCCCCCTTATGGAGGACATTTTGGGGGGCAGCGGACTACCGCAAAGGTTTTATAGTGTGGCTATTTCTGGCCAACACTGTTTAAGGATGCCCATGCTCACATTGTGCAATGCGACAGATGTCAGAGAATGGGGAATATGTCTAAAAGAAATGAAATTCCATTGACATCAATCTTAGAGGTTGAATTATTCGATGTTTAGGGAATCGACTTCATGGGCCAAGGTCATCACTATATCTTGGTCGCGGTTGATTACGTATCAAAATGGGTTGAGGCCATCGCATGTGCCAAGAATCATGGTGGGCACATCTGGGTGAAAAGCATAATAAATCACGATGGGATAGAAAGCTGATGACGGTCGATTCCAAATTAAGTTGACAAGCCGTTAACGACCTACTGTAGCAAGTACACTCAACTTTTCGATGACAAATATTCGGCGCATCAGAAAGAGAATTAATGTCGTCCCATCAGTGCAATCATAAGAGAGAAAAAGCCTTTCACCCCAAAAATCTATAAATATCGAAGGCCACTTTCAGTGAAGGAGTTCGTTCAGTTAGATATTTTTCCCCTTTAGATAGAAGTAGCCTTGTTCATAGTTTTCTTTTACTTAGAGGGCAGAAGTGAGTGAAAGAATAATATACCGACAGATCGTTCCAGTGAACTTGGAAGAGTGCCGGAGGCATCGTGACCAGAGAGAGGGCCAACCCTTGCGGAAGCAAGAACATCTTTTGAGTAAAATAGAGATAATAGTGCAAAAGCCTTGGGAAGCAAGGAATTTCTACCAGGCTCTCTACCCTTACTTCCATTGTCATTTTGTACTCTAAACTTATTTATAGAAATGGAAATTACATCTTTATATCTGTTCACTCTCTGTACATTACACATGAGTAGCTAAATCTGTCGAATGGGTTGAGAAGCACTTAGCTAGCATAACTGGGGATCTTCATTCTATGCGATTATCTTGTATTATGTATGCGTCATTTGTCCATTAGAGATACTCGGGAGGGTAGTCTAAGAATACTCAGTGTATTTGTCGCATAATCAATCTTTTCTCAAATCCGCCACATACTTTTTATACTTCAAACAACAAACCAACCAAACCATTAATTTATTTGTTACCACAAAGTGATCTCAAAATTACCACCACATATTGTTTTCCTTAGCCCCTGAGCTTGACCCTAGGCTTACCAGGAAACTCAGTAAGATTTATACTTAGGTCCTGTTGAGAAAACTTGTTTGCACAATGCATTTTCCACCAACGCAATCCTTACCATTATTTCATCGCATAAAATAACGCGTCAAGTTTTTGGCGTTATTGCCAGGGACTTCATAATACAGTGTGCTAATGGTAATTTTTTTTTAATTTCTTTGTAGCTTTCAATCTCTGGCGATTACGACCTAGAGATTGAAAGAACGTTTTGACAAGACTGAGAGATAGCTGCCAACAACAACAACAAGAGAAAGATAACATGGGGGAACAACCTAGAAATGGAGCACCAAATGAAAATAATGTCATGGAAAATCCCATCCTATTGGCAAACGACCGCAATAGGCCCATTCGAGATTATGGGTCGCCCAACCTCTATGATTTCTCCCCAGGAACCATGAGGCCCGCTCTTGATGGATCGAGATTCAAAATGAAGCCGGTGATGCTGTAGATGATCTAGACTGCTGGACACTTTGGTGGAAGGCGTGGCAAGGACCCATACGCCCACCTCCGGAGTTTCATAGAGATCTGCAACACTTTTGTGTTCCCGAATATCTCCACTGAGGAAGTTCGACTAACTTTGTTTCCATTTTCGTTGTGTGATCAGGCACGAAAATGGGCTTACCTCTCGGAACCAGGTGAGATTACCTCATGGGAGCAAATAGAAGAGAAGTTTATGAAGAAATAATTCCCTCTAATGGGAATGCCAGAAGAAGGAAGTTGATAACCATTTCGAACGGGATATTTGACGAATCGCTCAGCGATGCTTGGGAGAGGTTTAGAGGGTGGTAAGAGATTGCCCGCATAACGCTTACCAGACTGCTTGCAGATGGAGATTTTTTTATCACGGGTTAAACCTTGCTTCGCAGACTGCTTCTATGCGGTAGCCACTGAAGGTCTGCTAGATAAAACTTATGATGAGGCCAGAACATCCTTGATTGCATTTCAAGAAGACTTGAGAGAAAAGTGAATCAAAGATGGAATCAAGGACAGAGACGCGAACAATGGTGCCATTGCATTCCTTCAGAGTCAAACGACTAATGATGATGAACTTGATACAGGGAATCACAATCAATAGCCCAACAACGCAAAAGTGGGTAAGTGAACGCAATCAACCAGACGACCGCAAGGTGTGCTATTGCGGTGGAAGGACACTGCAATAGGGAGGAATGCCGCAAAAACCCACAGGTCAATTTTTTTGTGAAGGATAATTTCCTTTCTCTAAACACGTACAACCCTGGTGGAGAAACCACACAATTTCGCGTGGAAAAATCAACAGAAAATTTCCATCAGTGTGTAGAAAGAAGGGCCACCCGAATTTTTCCCGTGAACCAACGGGTCAAACGAGTAATCAACCAGCAGTTCGCAGGCGCCGCAATCTTCCTCTTTGGGAAAAGGTTGTTGAAAGCAAAATTTGAAAAGAATGAACTGTGCTTTTAACCAAGCGACGTCCAACGTAATCTGGAAATTCAGATAGGCCAGTTACGGGCGAACTCAGAATAGACCGCAAGGGCCCTACCCAGTTCAACGAAACTCCCACACAACCTAAGGGTACGAGTAAAGAGCAATGTCAAGTCGTGACGTTTCAAAGTGGAAAGACTTTGGCAGGGGAGAAGAAGAAGAAGCCTAGCCAGACTGCTCCAATTTTCGTTGGAACAAGAGATTGCGATGACTCGAGAAGAAACAAAAGAAAAAGAAGCGATGGACCCAGAGATTGCGTCCACTTCAGAGCCAAAAGAACAGGGGACCATAAGAATACAGCTGCCACCTTTCCCACAGAGACTCAGAAAAGAAGAAAAATGATGAGGTACAGTACCAACGCTTCATGAATATGTTAAAACAGTTGCATATAATATTCCGAACCATGAAGCAATTGAGGAATGCCCGCATATAGGAAGTTTTCTAAAAATATGGTGACCGAGAAGAGATGCACTAGTAAGTTCGCCACGATGGCTTTGACGCAGAGCTCAAAATCTATAATCCCACTGAAATGGGCGACCCTGGGAGTTTCACTACCCCTACCCTTTTCCCCCCCTTGGGAGGAATCTGTACGACGGGGCAAACGCTATGCAATCTTGGGGCCAACATTAACTTGATGCCCCTGTCAATTTTCAAGTAGCTGAATGTGGGAAAACTTGCGCCCACGACGGTGACTCTCCAATTAGCGAATAGATCTCTTGTGCATCCAGAGGGGAAGGTGAAAGATGTACTGGTTACAATCAACAAATTTATATTACTAGCAGACTTCATCATCCTGGAATACGAAGCTGACAAGGATGTGCCCATCATCCTAGGGCGACCATTTTTATCAATCGGTCATGCCCAGATTGATGTGCACAAAGGAGAGATCACCTTGAGCGTGAATGGACAGAAGCTCAAGTTTGACATTATCCGAGCCATGAAATATCTTGATGAAGAAGACCTTAATGAATCCGACAATGAACAAAGTTTGAATGACGAAGAGAAGCCTGAAGATGAAAATGAAGATAAGGATGTGATCGCATCCATTGTAGCATGCAATGCAATCATAGAAAAAATAAACAAGGAAGATGAGGTGATCGCATCCCAAGAAGTTAAGCCGACAGTGAATGAAGAAAGAAAAACAACAAAACCGTCCTTAGAACAACCACCAACACTAGAGCTGATGACCCTTCCTAACCTTCTAAAGTATTGTTTCTGGGGCAGAATGAAAAGCTACCTGTAATCATTTCCTCTGCACTTAATGAAGACCAATAAACTGCGTTGCTGAGCATTCTGAGAAAATATGTAAAAGCAATTGGCTGGATGCTCGCAGACATTAGAGGAATCAGCCCCGCATACTGTATGCATAGAATTCGTCTTGAAGAGAATCACAAAGGTTCGATCGAACATCAGCGCAGACTCAACCCTGCGATGAAGGAGGTCGTAAAGAAGAAGATAATCAAGTGGTTAGATGATAACGAGCAGAAATGCACGTTATCATAGTGCTAGGTTCTTAAACAATGTTGGCTTGTGTTGATAAAACATGGTAAATTGCGTCCAAAAAGCATCAAATTCATAATATTGCAGTTGCATGCGTTCATCGCATAGAAACAGTTGATTTTGTGTTTTTATGCAGAAAATGCGTTGATGCAAGGCAGAAATTGCGATCATAGAAAATCATTGGTCGAGCGCAGCATTACCGCAAGACTTTGCAGTGATTGTGCTTTTAACATTTTCTCAAGAAGGATTGTCGCAACTTGGTCAGCGCAACTTGGTGGGCACATCTAGGTGAAAGGTATAATTATTCACGATGGGACAGAAAGTTGATGACAGTTGAATCCGAATTAAGCTGACAGCCGCTAACGATAACAAGTACATTCAGCTTTTCGGTGACAAATATTCAGCGCATCAGTCAGGGAATTAAAGCCATCCCATCTGAGCGATCATAAGAGAGAAGCCGCCTTCACCCCAAAGCTCTATAAATACAGAGGCATCCTTCAGAAAAGGGGTTCACCAGTTCACGAGTTAGAGAATTCATCAGTTAGCTTAGCACGTCTTTGTCTATAGTTTTTCCTTTTTATTTTAAGGCAGATCAAGAAAAGAGTAAAGACGCCAGAAATCACTCAGGCAACTCGAGAGAGAACCTTAAGGCGTAGAAGTAGAGAGCAGGCCGACTCTCGCGAGAGCAAGATTATCTTTTGAACACGAGTAGAAAAACAGTGTAAAAGCCTGGGCAGCAAGAGATTGCTACCAGGCTCTTTATTCTATCATTGCATTGTTATTTTGTACTTCATCTTTATATTTATACAATGGAAGTTCTTATTCTACATCTATTCACTCTCTTAGCACGCATGAGTAGCTAAACTAGTTGAATGTGTTGAGAAGAACTAAGCTAACATGACCTAGGAAGTTCATTGCTTGCGATTGTCTTGTTTTATGTTGTGCCCAACACCCCTTTAGAGCTACTCGAGAGAGAGTCTAAAGAAAGAACCTAATGACTTGAGAGAGCTAGGTTAGAATCTGGACTTGAGAGAGTAAGAATAGAACTGCATAAACAAGAGATAAGGACTTAGAGATAAGCTCTGTTTGTCAACCTACATCGCATGCATCCTAGAGATGGGAATGATATTATGTGGTCGCCTTATTTATGTGTGTGTCATTTTGTCATCGCATAAATAAGAATAAAGGCTTATGTGGAAGTCCTATAGACTTATTGCATATATGGCATGTGTTCTAGCCTTAGAAACGGTGGTATTCGCATCGAGAGGTGGTTTACTGTTGTATGCATGTTGCATGATCGCATAGCATGAACGCATCCTAAGAAGTGTTAGCCGAAAATTTTCTCAACCCGTTCATCGCATACTCATTGTATTTCCCATTTAATCAACTCTTTTCAAACTCCGTCTCATTTATTTATTTTTCATTAACGCAAATGACAACCTCAACAACTATTGATTTATTTGGTTACCACAAAGTTTTCCTTAAAATTACCATCGCAACCTGTTTTCACAAGTCCCTGAGTTTGGCCCTAGACTTACCAGGAAACTCAGTGGATTTTACACTTGGATTCCGCTGAGGAAACTTGAGTGCTCAACGCAATTTCACCATCGCATATCATCCACATTCCCACATCATAAAATAACGCATCATTAGACGCGGGCATCATCTATCCAATAGCAGACAGCATGTGGGTCAGCCCCGTGCAATGCGTGTCGAAGAAAGGAGGGATGACGATAGTCCCTAATGCAAATAATGAGTTGATACTGCAAGGGACCGTCACCAGATGGCGAATTTGCATGGACTACTGCAAACTAAATGCGGCAACAAAGAAGGTTCATTTCCCTTTACCTTTTATTGACCAAATGCTGGATCGTCTAGCTGGAAATGACTTCTACTGCTTCTTGGATGGGTATGTCGGTTATAACCAGATCATGATCGCTCCTGAAGATCAAGAAAATACCACATTCACCTGCCCGTATGGAACATTTGCATTTCGACGCATGCCGTTCGGCCACTACAATCCGTCGAGCACTTTCCAAAGGTGTATGATGGCCATCTTTTTAGAATATCTTGAAGACTCTGTAGAAATATTCATGGACGACTTCTTTATGTATGGGCACACATACGAAGTCTGTCTTGACAACTTGGAGAAGATATTGAAAAGATGTGAGGAGATGAACCTCGTGCTTAATTGGGAGAAATTCCATTTCATGGTGAAGGAGGGCATTGTGCTTGGGCACAGGGTCTCTAGGGATGGGTTGGAGGTGGACAAAGCAAAAATTGAAACGATTGAAAAGCTCCCACCTCCAACGAGTGTAAAGGCTGTTAGGAGCTTCTTGGGACATGCTGGATTTTATAGACGTTTTGGCAAGGACTTCTAAAAAATTGCACGACCATTGATTGCGTTGATGAAGGTAGATAGAAAGTTTGTCTTTGATGGCAAATGCCTCAACGCATTCATGATTTTGAAGAACCCATTAACGACCGCACCTGTGTTGATCACGCCAGATTGGACACTGTCCTTTGAATTAATGTGCGACGTGGGCGGTTATGCGATGGGAGCAGTGCTGGCGCAGAAGAGAAAAAAATGCTACATCCCATCGCATATGTGAGTAAGACTTTGAATCCTGCTCAAACTAATTACACCACCACAGAAAAAGAATTTCTTACGGTAATATTTGTGCTGGAGAAATTTATAGCATATTTGCTGGGAACAAAAGTACTCATCCACACTGACCACTCGGCGATAAAATATTTGATGACAAAGAAGGATGCGAAGTCGAGGTTGATTAGATGGGTTTTCCTTCTTTAGGAATTCGATATGGAAATAATTGATCGCAAGTGGACGGAGAACCAAGTTGTGGATCATTTATCCAGATTAGAAAATCCAGACATTAACCGCAATCAGTCAGAAGTGAGCACAATGTTCCCAGACGAGCAGCTATTTCAGATTGAAGAATTGCCATGGTACACAGACATGGTAAATTATCTAGTTTGCGAGCAATTTCTCGAAGATTATATTAACCACTAATAACGGGCAGAAATGCATGTTATCATAGTGCTAAGTTCTTAAACAATGTTGGATTGCGTTGATGAAATATGTTAATTTGCATCCATTAAGCATCGATTTCATAATATTGCGGTCACATGCGTTCAATGTCACACCCCGCCCCAGACCACCCTCTTAGTCTAGAGAAGGGCATGAATGCAGCAGTTATCAACCCTGTGGCTGACACTTACTGCCTACTAACTGTTGCAGAATAACTCTGATACCAATATATAACTCATATACAGCGGAATATCTTTAGGCCAACATTTATTAAGTTAGAAGCATAACATATAGATTCCCAAGTCCCAAAACCCACAAACCCTAGTCCCTATATGAACAACAATAACATGTGTACTATATTAACAGTAACCACCTAACAGACGGGTTAAAAATCTCATTATCCTTTAGTGGCAGAACAGATCCAGAGGTATCTTCAGAGGATTTGACCGCTACCTATGGGCTGGGGGGGGAAGAAAACATTTGAAAATGGGGTGAGCTTGCGCCCAGTGAGTGACTTAAGAAAGATAATTGATTCTCATGTGAAATCTCAATAAAGAGTTTAACTGAAATATAAGCTTCTACAGTACTTGTACTACAGTATAAACATTTTCCAAGCATAGAACATATAAAGTTATTTTAATCATAAAACAGTAAAACTATTTCTCAGTTGAGAATAGCCCTACTATGGGTAAAAACAATCCCAACACTAACTACTAGTCCAAAGAGAACCCTTTTGCTCAATCTCTGACTCAACCTACGTGCACGTGGCCATACTAAGTACTGTCATACCTTAGGTACTTCTGTTCAGATACCTTCTCAAACGTCCTTCAGTATCTGGTTAGTTTGGTATCTTCTCAAACGTTCTTCAGTACCAATAGATACCTACTCAAATGTCCTTCAGTATCTAGTTGGGCGGATACCTTCTCAAATGTCCTTCGGTATCGCGTTTTAAGTAAAACTAGTCATAAATGACTTTCTCTTTAAAGCATGAAAAGTATAACACATATAAAAACATGGCTTTAAAGGTACTAACGCATGCTGCACATATAAATAGCTTTTTAACAAACTTCTCACTCATGCATGCGTTTAAAACATAATTCATAGCTTGCTAGGAAATCACTTTGTAAAACTAGCTGGCATGAGAATAATCTTCATTAAAACATACTTTCTATAACACGTTGTAATAAAACATTTTAAGAAAATTTTTTAGTCAAAACGTTTTAGCCACTCACCTTGATTGCTTAGGAGCTTTTCACTCTAGTAGCTCCCTTTTCTACCTTGGGCTCCTTTTTCACCCCTAGAATTTAGATTCAAATTACAGCTCAAATTACTCACAGTTCTAAATTTTATTTCGAGATACGTCCTTCTACAAACATGTTCTAAACTTTCTCAGGAAGCTTACCCTAAAATTTGAGCTCAGAACTTCTCGTGGTGTGGCCGGAATCACAGAATTTTCAAGACTGGCCCAAACTGAACCGACAGCCTGACCCTTCTGTCTTCTTCTCCGTTTTCAGCCCGATCCCTTCGCGATTTTCTTGCAGAAGCCTAACCTGAAAACTAGACTTTCATAGCTTTCAGATGGCTTTGAAATCACTCCAAACGCACGAGTAAATTGGGAGAACTCCTCGTCCCAAGTTGATGCATCCTCCTCAGACCTCACTGTCCAATGCGTCCTCTATGTCTAACGCATGGATTTGGCTCCAACGCAAGGTTTGCTCTACTCTCCAACTCTTTTTACGGTATTTATGAATTATGAACTAAAAATGAAGTCTCTTGGCTCTATTTATAGGCGTCTAAACCTTCTCCGGAGTTGACACCACTTACTTGGCTGCATAGCCAAGTGTCTCCTTCTCATCCCATCAACGCAATGTTGTGGTCATCACAAGCTAAGTGTCTTCTTCCCACCTTGCCAACGCATGGGCCTCCAATCTGATGCCACCACCTCAAATTCTTAAGGCTTAAGGCTTTCCTCCCAAGAAGACACATGGTTTTGACGATGTTATCTTGATGATTTCATCCTTGTATGCGTCCAACTCTTGGTTGCTCAATGCCTAGTCCATAAGCAACGCATAGCCTCTACTCAATGCATAGCAAGCCAATTCACTATCATGACAATTCAACTTAGCCATTGCAAGGAGCTAACCATCACCCACTAGGTAGCTTACACGGCTTGCTTGGCATGGGCGCATGGTGCTGGCCACCAACGCATAGACGTGCTGCATAGGCTGGCCGCTCGACACATGGGCGTGCTTGGCCGAATGAGCTGCATGCGACGTCTTGATGCTTGGCCAGGTGCTTAGGTGCATGGTCATGCTAGTTCGACACATAGGCATGCGACATGTGCTGGCCATCGCTCGCTCGTTCGCATGGGCTGCGTGTTTGGCTGCATGGCAGGGCACCTCGACACACGACATGGCTGCTTGGTAGGGTGCTCACTGCATGGGTGTGACCACTTGGCAGTGCGCTCAATGCACGAGCATATCCACTCGATGCATGCGTTCGGTCGGGGCTGCTCGACGTATGGCCTGGGCACTGGCCAAGGCTGCTCGACGCATGGCTGTCTTTCCATGCATGCCTCGCCCACCCGTGTGCTTTCCAACGCATCATCTCCTTTTTCCTTCTTCAGTCGCATGCCTTCACCAACAACCCTTCCAACACATCAACACCACTCTAACACACAAAATTCTATAAACCAAATTTCCAAAATTTTCCCCAAAAATCAACCTTCCAAATTTCCTCTTTTTTTCACTCTTTTCTCTACCATTCACACTAGTTTCCACATCAACCTACTCATCACATTGATCTCAATAGAGAATATACTCAAATAGAGAAATTAGGATTCAGGGTTCACATTTACCTCCCCCTTATGAAAATTCTGTCCTCGAAATTTCGCTACAAGTCCGTCAATTAAACAACTACGGATACTTGTTTCTGATTTGCTCTTCGGCATCTCACGCCGCTTCTTCCGTGTTATAGTTTCGCCATAGTACCTTTACCAATGGGATTGTCTTATTCCTTAAAACCTGTTCCTTTCTGTCAAGAATGTCCATCGGTTCCTCTTCATAGGAAAAATTTTCTCTCAACTGTACCGGTTGCTCAGGCAATACATGGGTAGGATCTGGCACCTACTTTCTAAGCATTGCGACATGAAACACATCATGAATACGAGATAATTCTGGAGGTAAATCCAATCGATATGCCATTGGGCCAACTCTTTCTATTATCTCATAGGGTCCAATATATCTTAGGCTTAATTTTCCTTTGCTACCGAACCTGAGTATTCCTTTCCACGGAGATAACTTCAGAAATACTTTATCACCAACTTCAAACTCTAATTCTCTTCTCCGCTTATCACCGTAACTCTTTTGCCTATCTCGGGCCGTCTTAAGATTATCTCTTCTAATCTTAACGTTATCCGATGTCTGTTCTACAAGTTCTGGACCTAGTAATTTCCTTTCACCGACTTCATTCCAACATATCGGAGTTCTACATGGCCTTCTGTATAGTGCCTTATACGGTGTCATCCTGATTCTTGAATGATAACTGTTGTTATACGCAAATTCGATTAATGATAGATGTGTATCCCAACTGCCCTTAAATTGCAATACACATGCTCTCAGCATGTCCTCTAATGTCTAGATGGTCCGTTCAGACAGACCATCCATCTGTGGACGAAAAGCAGTACTAAAATATAACTTGGTTTCCATAGCTTTCTGCAAACTAGGCCAAAAATTTGATGTAAATCTGGAGTCTTGATATGATACAATTGAAACTGGAACTCCAAACTCATAACTCGATCAACATACAACTTGGATAATTGGTCTAGGGTATAAGTATCTTTAACAGGTAAAAACTTAGCTATTTTTGTCAATCTATCCACAATTACCCATATACCATCATAGCTTACTGGTGTCTTAGGTCATCCAAACAGGAAATCCATCATAATATGCTCTCATTTCCACTCTGGTACTGGGAGTGGATTAAGTAATCCTGCTGACCTTTGTCTTTTTGGTTTAACTTTTTGATATATTAGGCACTTGTCAACATACTCCGTTATTTCTCTTTTTATACTAGGCCACCAGTACGATCTTTTTAATGTTTTGTACATCTTCGTACTGCCTGGATGCATAGCATAGGCCGAACTATGTGCCTTCTCTAGAATAGCTTGTTTAAGTGCTAAGTTCTTAGGTACGCATATCTTACCTTCTTTCAATAACACTCTGTCAGCTCTTTATTGGTAGTCCATCCTCAATCCTTTATCTACTTCTTCAGCTAACTTCTGAAAATTAGAATCCTTTAACTGCTCGTGTAGAATATATTCTACGAGCATAGAACGCACTTGAAATGAAGCTAGTAACCCTCGTTTTTTACCGATTGATAATGTTGCCCTAGCATTATACAACTCATGAATCAGTGTACCCTTCACTGAACTAATACTAGCTTTAGTTGATCTAGTTTTTCGACTTAAAGCATCAGCTACTACATTTGCTTTACCTGGGTGATAGTCAATGGTACAGTCATAGTCTTTGATCAACTCGAGCCATCTTTTCTGTCTCAAGTTTAGTTCCTTCTGATCAAAGATATGCTTTAGACTTTTATGATCCGTAAATATATGACACCGCTCACCAAACAGGTAATGTCTCCACAACTTTAGGGCTAACACAACTGCTACTAACTCTAAATCATGTGTAGGGTAGTTACAATCATGCTTCTTTAACTGTCGAGAAGCATAAGTTACTACCTTCCCCTCCTGCATCAGCACACATCCTAACCCTTGTCAGGATGCATCACAATAAACCTCAAACTCCTTACCTGGTGTAGGTAAAGTTAATACTAGTGCTGACACTAACCTCTGTTTCAATACTTGAAAACTATGCTCGCATTCTGGCGACCACTCAAACTTCGCATCTTTTCTGGTCAGGTTTGTCAATGGTAGAGCTATCTTAGAAAACCCCTCCACGAATCTCCTATAATAACCTGCTAAGCCTAGAAAACTACGTACTTCAGTTACATTCAGGGGTCGTTCCCAGTTAACTATTGCTTCTATCTTTTGGGAATCAATGCTAACTCCGTCAGCTGAAACTATATGCCTAAGGAATACGACTTGATTTAACCAAAATTCACACTTACTAAATTTGGCATATAACTCCTTTTCCCTTAGAATCTATAACACCATCCTCAGATGTTCTTTGTGCTTCTCTGCACTACTAGAATACACTAGTATATCATATATAAAAACTATCACAAACTAATGCAAATAATGATGAAATATCCTATTCATCAAGTCCATAAATACCGCAGGAGCATTTGTCAATCCAAACGGCATTACTAGGAAATCGAAATGTCCATACCTAGTTCTGAATGCAGTCTTTGGAACATTTGTGCTTTTCACCTTTAATTGGTGATAGCCTAATCTCAAATCTCTCTTAGAGAATACCGTGGCCCCCTTTAACTGATCGAAGAGATCATCTATACGAGGGAATGGGTACTTATTTTTTAATGGTCACCTTATTCAACTGTCTATAGTCTATGCATAATCTAAGAGTACCGTCTTTCTTCTTAACAAACAAGACGGGCGCTCCCCAAGGCGACACACTGGGTCTAATGTACCCCTTATCTACAAATTCCTATAACTGAACTTTTAGTTCCTTCAGTTTCGTTGGTTCCATCCTATATGGTGCCTGGGATATAGGTGTTGTACCCAGAACTAACTCAATAGTAAACTCTATTTCCCTATCAGGTGGTAAGCCTAATAATTCTTCAGGGAACACATTTAAGAATTCTTGTACCACAGGTACATCCTCGGGTCTCAGTTTCTTATCCTGTGAAACTGCTACATAGGCTAAATAGGCTTCACATCCTTTACTCGACAGCTTTCTAGCCTTCACTACTGATATTAAACTTCTTGGAAATATTCTTTTACTTCCCACCAGGGTTATTTCTTTTTCACCTGGTTTCCTAAACACTATTTCTCTTCTAAAGCAATCCATAATGGCATAGTGTTTACTTAGGAAATCCATACCTAAGATAACATCAAACTCTAGTAATTCTAATGGAATCAAGTCAACCCATAAACTCTGATTTCCAAGAATTACTTCACAAATCTTGTAATACTCATGTACAACTAGAGTATCTCCTACAGGCATAGAGATAAAAAATCCTCATTCACACGCTCATGCACTCTATCTATATGTAATGCACACATGCTAGATATGAATGAGTGCGTAGCACCAGGATCAAATAATGCATAAGCGTTTTGATTACATAAAGTTATCGTACTAGTTACGACATCTGGAGCCTCTTCCGCTTCCTGATGTGTCATAGTGTGTACTCTACCCTACTGCTGCTGCTGTTGTTGTTGGGGTCGTCCAACTACCCCTTTCTGTTTAGCTACACCGGATCCCTCACCTCTAGTTTCGGTCGGTTTAGGTTGGTTTACGGTCTGTGTAACTCCTCTTTGCTCACTCTGTGCTCCATGACCTAGTTAAGGACAATCTCTCTTGAAATGCCTAGTTTGTCCGCACTGGAAGCACACATTCCTATTAACATAGCATACTCCTATATGAGACCTACCATAGTTTACACAAAGTGGTTTCCTCCCTGTACTAGCTACTAACTCGCTAGCGCAACCTGATACCGATCTACCACTCGATCCAGCTGCAGGTCTTGACCTCTTTTAACTTGAACTTTGTTGGCTCATGCCTCCAAAACTCCTCATACCCGACTGTCCAGAGAAAGAGGGTCTAAATCTCTTACTTCTCGTTTCTCCAGGCATCTTAAACTATCCTTCACCTGGCTGAAGTATATCTACCCTTCCTACACTCTGCTCTACTTGGATAGCGGTCTCAACTAACTGAGTGAAATTCACCCAATTGGATGTAGAGGTAACGGGTGTACGTATCTTTCTTCTTAGGCCATTCTCAAATCTTCTACACCTCGCCTTCTCTTCCATAATGATCGAAAGGGCATACTGAGATAGCTCAGTAAATCTTTGTTCATACTCAGCAACCGTCATTACTCCCTGAGTTAGCCTAAGGAATTCCTCCCTCTTTGTTTCTTTAAAAGAACTAGGGTAGTATTTATCTTTGAATACTTGTCTGAACTCAGACCAAGTCATAGTTTCTAAACTACCCCTTCTAGCCTCTATCACTTTCCACCATTTCTCAGCCCCTTTCTACAACAAAAATGCCGCTAACTCGACCTTACAGTCCTAAGGGCACCTCATAACCTTAAAACATTTCTCAATCAAGTCCAACCAGATCTCAGCATTTACTGGATCTGTGGCTCCTAAAGCTGTCAGCCTCTTGACGCCGAATTTCTTTTTTGGATCGTTTTGAATCGATCCTACACTCGCCGCCAATCTTTGAGTGATTCTATCGAATACTCAATCCTCCATCGGGGGTTCTACACCCACATTTGGTGTACTCGACTCGTATGCAGAAGTTACTTCTTACTCTACTGAGTCTTTAACTCTTTTCCCCTTCGGGTCTAGGTCCCGTCTAACTTTGGGACCTCCGCTGGTAGGGTGAACATTCCTCTCCTTAGTTTTCCTACTCCTCTTGCCTCTTCTCCACAGCATCTTTGCCTAATTATTAGGTACACATGTTAGGGACTTATCTATGGGACTTAATCTAATGCATGAACTCTCTCTTTCACCCAATACCTTATGCTTTAATACTAAACTAGCTTCAACCTTTCCCAAGTTTACGTATACCTTTACTCTGATACCAAGCTAGTATCAACTAACTCTTTAACCTTCCCAAAAACTTATGCTCTGATACTAAGCTGGTATCAACCCAAACTTTATACTTAACCTTCTCCCAGGTTTTACCTAAATCTTTGCTCTGATACCAAGCTGTCACACCCCGCCTCAGACCACCCTCTTAGCCTAGAGAAGGGCGTAACTGCAGTAGTTATCAACCCTGTGGCGACACTTACTGCCTACTAACTATTGCGGAATAACTCTGATACCAATATATAACTCATATACAACGAAATATCTTTAGGCCAACATTTATTAAGTTAGAAGCATAACATATTTAGAGTCATTACAACACTAGATTTACAAGTCCAAAAACCCATAAACCTTAGTCCCTATATGAACAACAGTAACATGTGTACTATATTAATAGTAATCACCAAACAGACGGGTTACAAATCTCTTTATCCTTTAATGGCAAAGCAGATGCAGAGCTATCTTCAGAGGATTTGGGGTTAACATTCAACGCATTAGAACAGTTGATTTGTGTATTTTTATGTAGAATATGCGTTAACGCAATGCAAGAATTGCGATCATAGGAAATCACTAGTCGAGCGCAACTTCACCGCAAGGCTTTGCAATGATTGTGTTCGCAAACATTCGCTCGAGAAGGATAGCCGCAACTTGGTCAGTGCAACATGGTGGGCGCATCTGGGTGAAAGGCTAATTAAGCGCGATGGGACATAAAGCTGATGACAGTCAAATCCGAATTAAGTTGACAGCAGATAACGATCACAAAGTACATTTAGCTTTTCGATGACAATTATTCGGTGCATCAGTTAGGAATTAAAATCGTCCCATCTGTAAAACAATGAGAGAGAAGCCGCCTTTCACCATGGATGCTCTATAAATACCAAGGGCATTCTTCAGAGAGAGGGTTCAGCAGTTAGAGATTTCATACTTCAGTTCGCATGCTTTTGTTCATAGTTTTCTTTCATTTTAAGGCGGATGCGAGGGAGGAAGTTGTGCCGACAGATCGTTCCGGTAAGCTTGGGAGAGCGCCGGAAGCTTCAAGGACAAAGAGAGGGCCGGCGCCTGCGGAAGTAGCAACATTTTTAGAACAGAATAGATATTTTAGTGTAAAAGCCTCGGTCGTCAAGGAATTTCTACCAGGCTCTCTACCTTTAACTTCCATTGTCATTTTGTACTCAACTCATTTATAAAAATGGAATTTCCTTCTCTATATCTGTTCACTCTCTGTTATTTACTCATAAGTAGCTAAGTCAGTTGAATGGATTGAGAAGCATTTAGTTAGCACGACTAAGGAATCTTCATTCTTTGCGATTATCTTGTATTATGTATGCTTCATTCGTCCATTAGAGATACTCGGGAGGGTAGTCTAAGGACAGGATCTAGACTTGAGAAGGTCAGGTTAGAATCTAGGCTTGGGAGAGTTAGATTAGAACACATAATACAAGAGATAGGCACTTAGAAATGAGCACTATTTGTTATTAACACATCACATGCATCCTAGAGATAGGATATGATTGTATGCTGTCACCTTGCTTTCATGCATTTTGCATCATCGCATAGGACAAGAGTAGAGACTTAGGAATAAGCTCTATGGACACTTTTGCATTCAACACATGTGTCCTAGACTTAGGAGCATCGCATTTACATTGGAAAATGACTTGCTGTGTATGGTTGTAACATGATCGCATAGTCTGACACATTCCCAAGTAACGCTAGCTAAAGATTTTCTCAACTCGTTCATCACATACTCATTGCATCTATCACACAACTGCCTTTTCTCAAATCTGCCACATTTGTTTATTTTCTCATTAACGCAATCAACAACAAACCAACAATTTATTTACTCGGTTACCGTAAGGTGTTCATAAAAATTACCAACGCAATCTATTTTCACAAGTCCCTGTGTTCAACCCTGGACTTACCAAGAAACTCAGAGGAATTTACACTTGGATTTCGCTGGGGAAACTTAAGTGCACAACACAATTTCATCAATGCATATCATCCACATTTCCACTTCATAAAATCAAGCATCAACCACCAAAAGAGGTGGCTCAGGCATGAATGCAGATCATATTTTTGGGATGTACCAAATCTGTATAAGAGGGGGTCAGACCAGATTCTGCAACTGTGTGTACCGGATGCTGCTCACCAACGCATATTATCATAATGTCATGATTCACCATATGGTGGGCACTTTGGAGGCCAGCGCACAACAACGAAAGTATTACAAAGTGGGTATTATTGGCCAACACTATTCAAGGATGCAAGAGACTACGCGATGAAATATGATGGGTGCCAACGCATGGGTAAGATTTCATGGAAGCATGCGATGCTATGTCGTCATGAAATTAAGATATACTGTGATTGATGTTCTATGCTCGAAATGATGCGATACTACCACTAGATATGCATTAATGATCAGTGTTCACATAGTATGCCATGCGTTGTCACAAGTTTCCTTACGATAGAACCAAGTGTAATTCCATCCCAAGTTTCTCGATGTGATCCGAGGTCGAACATGGGGACTGGTTTAGGTTATTGTGGTATGTTCATGATATATGTGACCAGGTTTTCGATCTTTAAAAATGTGTTTGTACATGAATATAAATTGTGATAAAATAAAGTAAAGCGGTAAAGATGCAATAATAAAATGAAATACAATAAACCTAAGCTAGATGATACAAGATACAAGCTTCATGTACAAGATGCTGGGGTCAAGGCTGGCTGTGAAAGGTGTGCAAGACGTGGAATGCAGCGACAAGTCTTACGAATAGGATAGAAAGAGAGAGATAAATAATATAAAAATGCAAGTTCTCAATTGCGTTGAAGCTACAAATGTTGTTCGCCTCTTCTCTTGGTGTACACTTTCAGTGATCGGCCGTGCTCCAATGTTTGTGGTGAAACAGAGACTAACGTAATGAACGCAAGGTTCTTCCATGTCTGGAAGTACTACTCCTTTAGTTAATGCATTCTTTGACTTTCTCGATAGATCAGAATGGCATCTTCACTTCTGCTCTCAGAGGTGAATATGTCATCTAGCATGCCTTAGCTAAACGCATTTATATATCTTTAACATAGATTTAAGTACTTAGTTAATTCATATTGCTTATCAGGGAATTAGAAAGACATCATTAAGAAAATGATTAATGGGTGAACGGAAATAGACAGAAGATGGTAAATGAAAGAATATCAAAACTTTAATATGTCTATTAAGCGTTTGATATATGGTGTGTGAATGAAAAGATAAAGGAAACATGAATACAATGATGAGAGAAATAGAACAGATATAAACAAGTGCCAATGTCTTGCACTGATCCAATGGAGACTGCTTGCCGGATAGGATGGATTTGATGGTAGGAAGAGCTTCTCTCTCAGGCTTGCCCTATCAGTAGCAGGGATCTTTGCACAGAGCTTTCAATCGAGTGTTTGGCAGGTTAGATCTGAGTTTCACCTCTTTGCCTTATCTCGTCTTCTTCCCGGATTTCTTCACTAAAGCACTCAGCTCAGCCTTTTCTCTCAACAATTTTGCAGCATTTACCCCGTATCCCGTAGCATACCTTTTTCTCTAAAATCAATGGGGTATTTATAGGTGCAGGTCTTTGACTCCGGCCTTGTGGTCCCCACATGATTGTCATGGTAATTTCGAAGATGGAGGGATATTATTCCTTCTGTTATCAATCAGACCGTCAATTCTGCACAACCGTTAGTTGTACACGTGTCTCAATCCTCTGCTTTTGCGTTGCTCAGCTGCATCTTTCAATCATGGGTTCGCATGCGGTGTTGTTTTTATTACCGCATGCGGTTGAAACACAGCTCTGGATCGACTATCGCATTGCGCCGCCGTTGCGGTAATCGTCTCTTCATTGTTGATTAACGGGCGCAATGTGACAGACATGCATTGATCAGTTTCTCATGAGCCTTGAGCGCAAGCGGTGACTTGGTCTCCTGCAAAATAGAGTAAAATCTAGCTTGTCTTCCATCTTTATGGTGTTAGTGGGTGTTACAAACATTTATAATTATTGTAATGCTAGGCTAATTTTCATACAATCGGCGCATATTTACTAACTTTTGGCTGCAATATCTAGATAAGGTGGCATAAATAACTTGTATTTCTACAAGTTATCAGATGCCCATGAACATCATTTTAGAACTGAAATTTTTCGACGTCTGGGGCATTGATTTCATAGGACCATTCCCACCATCGAATGGTCACAAGTATATTTTGTTAGTCGTCAACTACGTTTCCAAGTGGGTAGAAGCGGTAGCTGTAACAATAAAGATTACTTTAATCTTTTTATCATTCATGCACTATGATGATGAAATGAATGATGTGCTAAATGCGCTTAAGTGCTTTGCGATGAAGATAATTTATGCGATACTATGTTCTAAGAGTATGCGTTGATAGTGATATGCTCGTAGTATGCGATGAAGTAGTGCGTGTCACAAGTTTTCTTGCGCTGAAACCAAGTATAATTCCAACACAAGTTTCTCAGAGTGATCCGAGGTCGAACACGGGGATTGTTGTCATTAATGCGATACTTATGTGATACATGTGACCATTTTAATAATGAATAAAGAATGTTGGTTTGTACAAAAATATAAATTGCGATGAAGTAAAAATGCGTTGATAAAATAAAAATGTGTTGTAAAGTAAATTCCTAAACTACTATGATACATGATACAAGATACATGATACATGATACGTGATACTGAGGTTGAGGACTGAATGTGAAGTTATACAAAAGTATCGATGTATGCGATAGAAAGTCTTATGAATGAAGCAGAAAGAGAAAGAGTAAAGAGTAAAAACATCGCATGTTTGTCAATCGCGTTAAGGATGCAACTAAGGTTCCACTTTCCCTTGGCGTACACCTCTCAGTGATCGGCTGCATTCCCATATGTCTATGGCGAAACAGAGATGAATGTGACGAATGCAAGGTTATTTCCATCTCTGGAAATACTTCTCGCTTTAGTTAACACATTCTTCCAACCTTCTCTCGATAGGCAGAATAACATCTTCACTTCTGCTCTCACAAGTGAAGATACTGTTGAGCATGCTTTAGCTAAACTTAATTAATTCCTTAACACAAATTAACTCACTCGCTTAATTCTTGCTTTTTAACTCTGAGATTAAGAACACATCATGGAGAAAATGGATTATGAATATATGGAAAGAGATAGAGAGATGATAATGGTGACGATGATAACATTTAATTCTAAAATTAAGCGTTTAATACATGTTGTGAATGAAGGATTAAAGAAGATGAATATAGAGGATGAAATAGAGAATAGAAACAAATACGAAAAGAGTGTCAACGTCTTAACATAGATCCCGATCGGAGATTTGCACTTGCCAGCATGTGGATGTGGTGGAGAGGAAAGCTTCCCTCTCAGGCTTGCTTTCCTGGTAGAATTTACCTTTGCACAGGGCTTCAGCTTCGGGAATTGGAAGAATTCTCTACTCGGAGACTCACCCAGATTTTCTCTGTAATTGCTTCAGACCAGCCTCTCTCTCAATATCAGTATATCTGTGTAACTATGTGTATCTGTATATGTCTATGTACCAGTATCTGTATATCTTTCAGCGAATTTGAGGAAGCTATTTATAGGCGAGACGTTGGCTCTTTGAATTTGTGGTCCCCACTTCTAATTTTGGCAGTTCCTGAAATGGCGGAATGGAAAATTCCTTTCTGTTACGCAATCAATCTATCAGAAATGCACAACTAAAAGCTGTACACCTGTCTCTTATACACATCTAGATGTGTATAAGAGACAGATATAGTTATGGTAGTTCTGAAATGGCGGAATGGAAAATTCCTTCTGTTACGAAATCAATCTATCAGAAATGCACAACTAAAAGCTGTACACTTGTCAGAATCGCCCGCGGATGTGTTGCTCTTCAAATCTTCGATCTATCGCCGCATGTGGTGTTGTTTTTTATTACTGCATGCGGTTGAAATTGCGTTGATCGCTAAGCTCATGATCGATTGTCGCATGCGCCGTCATTGCATTGATCATCTCTTCGTTCTTAACTGATGGGCGCAATGCGACATAGATGCGTTGTTTATTTCATGTTCGAGTCCATGAACGCATGCAGTGACACATTTCGTACAAAACAGAAACTAAAACATTTTATTCGCCATCGCAATGGTGTTAGTGGGTGTATTTACGAAATTTTATAATTTTTGTATTTCTTTGCTAATTTGTATACTATCGACGCAACTTTCCTTTCTTTTTGCCGCAATATCTAAATAAAATAGCATAAATAACTTGTATTTCTACAAGTTATCAATAGCATGCGCCGCAAGTGATGCGGCGGTAGTCTCCAAATTCTTGAAGAAAAATATTTTCACTCGTTTTGGCACTCCACGTGCCATAATAAGTGATGAAGGTTCCCACTTTGTCAATTACATAGTCAACAACTTACTGCTCAAATATAATATCCTCCACAAAGTGGCCACCACATACCATCCACAGACGAATGGTCAAGCTAAAGTGTCCAACCAGGAAATTAAGCTGATATTGGATAAGGTAGTAAAGCCTTCGCGAAAAAACTGGGCAACAATGCTGGACGATGCACCGTGGGCATACAGGACCGCCTATAAGACACCTATAGGCATGTCTCTGTATGCGTTAGTGTTTGGTAAAGCATGTCATTTACCACTGGAGTTGGAGCACAAAGCATTGTGGGCAGTGAAGAAGCTTAACTTCGACTTAAAAGCAGCAGGAGAAGCAAGAAACTCCAATTGGTCGAGCTTGATGAGTAGAGAATGCAAGCTTATGAAAATTCCAAAATTTAAAAAGAACGAGCAAAACGTTCGCATGACAACCGGCTATGTGGGAAAAATCTCTACGTCGGACAAAAGGTCTTACTTTTCAATTTGCGGGCTACGGCTCTTTCCCGAAAAATTAAAGTCACACTGGTCCGGCCCTTTATAATTAAGAAAATATTCCCACATGGTGCCGTTGAACTGATTAATGAGGAAGGGACCCGTACATTCAAGGTTAACAGGCAGAGAGTCAAGGCATATTGTGGGGGTATTTTCATCGAGAAAAGACCTCTGTAGACCTGAGAAATCCGGAATGAAGAAAAATCAAGTGGCCTCTGCGCTCGCATGCGACAAAAAATCATCTGAGGCGCAAGTCTTTTGGAATATCCTTTTCTTACTTATGATTCATGAACTCTCACTACTCTGATGTTATTTCAATTATTGTTTATCTGTCTTCATCTTGTTCAAAAAAAAAAAAAAGAGAGAGAAATTTTGTTAACGTCGTTTTTTATTATTATTTGACCCTTTCAATGTTTTTCTTTGCAAACGATCGAGGTAAACGATTGCGGAGGCATTACACAAAGACTCAACTACTATACTTCGTCACCGCAATCGAAGAAAACAGATCGTCGCAAAGAAGGGTGCATTCACAAATAGTGCGGGCGACAGTGCAATTTGGGGGTTGTATCTTTCCTTAACTTTATTTATTCCAAATTTTGCTCTATCGCATCGTATTTTAATTCTAAAGATTTTATCATCACATCTTCTTTGGTCGACACAATCATTTAACATTGATTAATTTAGTAAGTCACCACATGATTTCTCTTTGCAAATTATGATTTCAATGATGAAACTCATGCCTCTATTTTTTCATATATGCTAGAGTCAAATTAATTTTATGACAGTCACCTCATGAAATATTTCTAAAAGTTAGTGGTCTGTTAGCTTTCTTTCAAACTGACCCTATACGAAACTTCCTAAGAACATCACATGACTTCTTTCAATCTTTTAGCAATGAGGACATTGCCGCATTTTAAAATTGAGGGTGCGGTATTCATTTTTCGACCTTGCTATTTTTAGCCTAACAAAAAAAATCATCGTAACGTTGCGATCGAATCCTACTCGTAGTTGGATGTCTGCATGACACACGTGGGACAAGCCAAAACGAAGGTAAGAATCATGATCAACCCATAAATAAATGATCGCAACTCCGTTGCCAAATGGGCATGAGTTTAGACTGAGAAAGAGCGCCTTGCTCGTAGTTGGATGTCTGCATGACACACGTGGGGGCAAGCCAAAATGAAGGCTAGGTACTTGGATCAGTGCAAGGTCATTGAAAAAAAATGTCTAAAATACGCAATGATAAAAATCATTTGAAAATACCGCAGTGAAAAAGTTTTTTTATGAAATAAATCATGCGATGTCCTGGAATTTAGTAAAGTCTTTTTGAAGGTTAAACTAGCGGTCCCTAAATTTTAGAAATATTTTAAGAAGAGACCTGAAGAAGGGAGAATCACTTTGAGCATAAACAGACAGACAGATTTAACATAATTCGTGCCATGAAATTTCCTGATGAGGAAGACCTGCTAGATTCTGAAGATGACCTGAATTTTACTAAAAAAGAAAAGTCTGATGAAGAGTGTGAAGAAGAGGATGTCGACGCATCTGTAGCTTCCTGCAATGCGATTGTAGCAAAAACAAACAAAAAAGAAGGATTGATCGCAATGTAAGAAGTAGAGCCGAAAGAAGAAAGAAAAATAGTGCAACCTTCTCTCATGGAACCACCAACACTTGAATTGAAAACCCTACCAACACATTTGAAGTACGCATTCCTAGGGTAGAATGAGAAGTTGCCAGTGATAGTTTCCTCCACACTTAACGCAGATCAAGAGAATGCGTTGATGAGCATTCTCAAGAAGCATGTCTGAGAAATTGGTTGGACGTTCGCTGATATCAGAGGAATTAGCCCCGCATATTGCATGCCCCACATTTGTCTTCAGGACGACCACAAAGCAACCATTGAAAATCAACACAAACTTAACCCTGCGATGAAGGAGGTCGTCAAAAAGGAGATTATCAAGTGGCTGGATGCGGGCATTATCTATCCCATTGCAGATAGCACATGGGTCAGCCCCATGCAATGTGTGCCGAATAATGGAGGAATGACGGTAGTCCCAAATGAGAACAATGAATTAATACCGCAAAGGACCATCACTAGATGGTGCATCTGCATGGACTATCGCAAGTTAAATGCGGCCACAAAGAAAGATCACTTCCCTTTGCCATTCATTGATCAAATGTTGGACAGATTAGCAGGGAATGATTTTTATTGCTTCTTGGATGGAGATGCTAGGTATAATCAGATCATGATAGCTCCTGAAGACCAAGACAAGACCACATTCACCTGCCCATATTGGACATTTGCTTTTTGACGCATGTCGTTTGGCCTCTACAATGTGCCAAGCACGTTTCAGAGGGGCACGATGGCGATCTTTTTAGATTATCTCGAGGACTCAGTAGAAATATTTATGGATGAATTCTCTATTTATGGGAACACTTATGAAGTCTTCCTGGCCAACTTGGAGAAAAATCTGAAAAGATGTGAAGAGACGAACCTGGTGCTCAATTGGGAAAAATGTCACTTCATGGTGAATGAGGGAATGGTGTTGGGACACAAGGTCTCCCGAGAAGGGTTGGAGGTGGACAAAGTAAAGATTGACGCAATTGAAAAGCTTCCACCTCCAACCAACGTGAAGGCTGTGCGAAGCTTCTTGGGGCATGCCGGATTCTATAGACAATTCGTCCAAGACTTTTCTAAAATAGCAAGACCACTGACTATGTTGTTAAAGGTAGATAGGAAGTTTGATAGAAGCCCATCACAATCAACATGTCATCATTCTCCTTTCTTTTTTATGAACGCTTCCTGGCCGATGCGGGCTCGCTGCTCTCCGTGATTGCCTTTCCTTTTTACTTAGTTAACACAAGGCAGGCTACTTGTCTTTGTTTCTTTTCCCACTCTTTGCGTTGTTCCTCCTTCTCACGCTCTGCGAGTTCTTTGCCCTTTTTCTTCATTAAGCGTTGCATATTGGCTTCGCACTTTTTCTCCTTCTCTTCCAACAATGTCTTCTCCTTTTCCTCCTCTTTCCTTCTCTCTTCTTCTTCTTCTTCTTATTCTTCCCTCGCAAATTCTTCTTCAAATTGCTCAGAGGCTAGCAACAGACGTTGTTCCTCCTCGCACCTCCGTATCTCTTCAAGTCTTGCAAACTCAATATTGCTTCGCATTTCTTTAAACTCCAATCTTCTTCTTCTATTTCCTTCTGCAATGATGAGCTTTCCCCTCTCCATATTTTCTTGCTTCTCCTCTTCTTCTTTTATTTTTCTTTCTTTTGCTTCCATTGCGATGATTAATCTTTGCGGGTCAATAGTGGACATTTGCAGCGCATTCTCCCTATGACGCCGCATCAGGGGGGGTTCCTTCTGCTTCTTCTCCTTCATCAGATGCAACCATTTGTGTTGTTTTGGGTTGCGCTGATTCCATCAACTATGTCGTTTCCCCCTATCCTCCCTCACGGAGGTTGATTCTCCATCCTTCTACAGGCTTGTAGCCTTCTGCTTTTCTTCTTCTACTCTTTTTAGGCACCTCTCTTCACGCCGGCGCATTTTCTTTTCTTCCTTCTCCTTCTTTCCTACTTGGCCTCCTCATCTTCATCATCATCCTTTTTCTTTTTATTCTTTCTCTCCTTGCGATGATGGGAAGATTCAGCCTCTCCCGCCTTCCTACCTTTTTTCTTCTTCTGCTTCTTTTTCTTCTCAGCCACTTCTGGTTGCGCCTCCCCTACAACCTTCTCTATCGCAACGTCAGAGGTCTCCAATGCAACTTTAGCCTCCTTGGCCTCCTCCACTGCATTCTCTTCCTCCGCAATTCTGGGAGGTCCATCATAGGCTTCTGTGTTGACAGTCACCTCAGGAATCTCTAGGCAGAACGCCTCTTTCAGTTTCTTCTTCAGTCACCACTGCCTTCTCCTCCACCACTCCTCCCGTCGCTGCCACCGTCTCTTCCTCCATAGATAGTGGTTCATTTACAACCCCTACCTCGGGTAGTTCACCTCCTAGCTCTAGGTTACTCAGAATGTTGCCAAACACCTCTGTATCATCACGTCTCTTCCTTTCACTCCCAGTGGAGACGGCAAGTGTTGGAACAAGTATGCTTTTAGTGCTTCCTCCCCTTTTAAACAAATGAGGTCTAACGGCCAGGGTGTTTCTCCGGGCTCTCCCGGTGAGTCTGGGGGCAGTGTGGGCTTGGGCGGCGAGTCTGCGACTAGAAACCAGAAATTCCGCCTCTCACATGGCGACTTGGTCAGAGGTAGGGGTCGATGGTGAAGTCGAGTGGTTGGAAGTTTGGTCAGCCATGGAAGCTAGATCGGAAGAACTGGTAAAATGCTGGGATGCTGGGGAAGAAGAAAGTTTGTATGCTACGACGCTAGGGTTTCTGATTGCAAAGATGAGGTAATGTTTCCAAAATGAGGTAAGGATCCTATTTATAGGTTGGGTCGTAGTGGGCCCAATGCGATTTTTGCGGCGACAGGCCTCAAGACACTCAAAAGGAGGGTCATTCGACTTCACTCATTTATGGGATTTCAGAAAAAAAAATGTCCTTTCGTCTGCCGAATCATCATTACTTTGAAATATGAAACGAGTGGACTTCCCCACATTACAAAAAGAATTTTCTTTAATATTTTATTTGAATGGTCACAAGATAAAGATTAACGTAATGTGCTCACCAACGCAAATACATCTTCGCAGAGGATGGGTGACAATGCATACATCCCCGCAACACACCCCTTAACTAAACACATTTCTGAAGGATACCTCAACATAGTGCATTTAGCTAAGGCTGGGAAAAGGGCATATATGAGCGCAACACACCCCTCAGCTCAATACAGTTGAGTTGGGTGAACGCAAAGCGTATCTTATTGGTTCAAGATGCGTCCATTGTTGCCTTGCATACTTGTTGTTGATTATATGATTTTATTTTTATTTATTATTATTTTCTTCATCAACGCAAGTGCTATGACTTGCGGCAATAAATTTTTCTTTATTACTCAATCATTCACCAGTTAAAGCTCAACGCATTAATTATAGAAAAGTTTAAAGAATTAAAGACTATATGGAAATAAATGCCAAGGAAATAAATGAAGAATTAAATTCATAAAGCCAATAACAAATTAAATAAGCAAGTGAAGACAAAATTCAAGAATTCAAAGAGATAGGAATTTAAGAAAGCATTAAACATAGTGGTGAGATATGGATCGGCAGATGCGTTTCTTGAATGAGTGCAATCCACATCTCTGCAGTTGTTCCTACTCAGAAGGTAACTAGCCCACCTGGATCTCCAAATTTCTAATTGAAGACGCCCGCATTTGCATCATTGCATCATTTTTATCTATATATTACTTTAGCAGGGTCTCCAAAGAGCTTCCAGAAGTGTTAGAAGATGAGGGCTGCTGGTGATGCGACTGTCTCGGCTGCCCTTGATTTGAATTTTGGTGAAAAGGGGGATTCCCTCGTCCGCCACCTTGATGGTTAAGTGGCCCCCCTTGGTTGGAATTTCCTCCCCAACCAAAGTTAGGATGGCTCCTCCAGCCAGGATTATAGGTGTTGCTAAAGGGGTTGTTCTGGATGGGCCATACTTGCCGGAAATGTTCGATGGGCACACTTCAGCTCCATGAGCCCCTCCACAATTGATGCAACTTAATGCGGCCACTTGAGCCAACGAGGTTGCGCTGATTGTTGAGGGATGGCTCCTTGATTAATTGCCATCGATTGGAGGATGGAAGTCACCACGACCATCTGTGCGGCCAACGTTGTCATTGTCTCCCAAGGGACAATGGCATTTTCGCTCTTTCTTCTTTCGGCGCCTCGGCCTCCATATCCATCGTCAATCCAATCATCCATATTTCTTGATATGCGGTCAAGGATGACCTTAGCCTCTGTGTATTTTTCATCCATAAAACCTCTTGCCGCGGAGGCGTCAGCAACAGCCTGCGTTGATCTGTTCAAGCCGTTATAAAAACTTTCCATCAAGACGCAATCAGGAATCCCGATATGCAGACAGTTTTTACCAATCTTCTAAATCGCAGCAAGGTTGTGCTCAGGGTCTCATTCTCCTTCTACTCAAAGTTCAGCACGTCCTTCCGTCGCCTTGCGTTGACGGCTGGTAGGAAGAACTTCTTCATAAATTGCTCCACCAGTTGGCCCCACGACGTAATTTCATTTGGCTCCAATGAGTGAGCCCACTTCTTGGCTTCGTCCCTCAAGATGTAAGGGAACAAATACAGTCTTATACTCTCTGGGGTTACGCCAGGTAGAGAGAAGTTGTCGCACATTTCGACAAAGCTGGTTAGGTGGGTATGTGGGTCTTCACATTGCAGACCCCCAAATTTCCTAACATTTTAGATCATCTAAAGCATGACCAACTTAATTTCGAACCTTGCGTTCTCCTCGACAGTAGGCCTCCAAATCCTAGGAAAAAAGTCATACAGGTTGGGTGCTACGTAATTCCTCATAGGAATGTTGCAGTCAGCTGCCAGGAAGATAGGATCCTGCACTGGTCAAACAGCTCCTTGATTCATTACCGATACCGCATTATCATTGTTGTCCGCCATACTTGTTGCACTAGTCAAACAGTTCACCGCATGTATTCTTTGCCAAGTACGATTTCAATGATGAAAAATATGCTTCTATCTCTTTCGTATATACTAGAGTCAACATAAATCTTAAGATAGTCACCTCATGAAATATTTCTCGAAGTTAGGGGTTTGCTAGCTTTCTTTCAAATTTCTTTACAATGCATTCTATAACCATCGCATGAATTATTTTAACTTTTGGAAATGAGGACATTGCTAGATTTTAAATTTGGGGGTGGGGCATTTATTTCTGACCCTACTACAAAAAAAAATTGAATAACAACTCCACTGTCAACACAATGGGAAACCCATGTTGATAAGAGTTAAGTTGTGAAAGGCACTTACCCACGTGGGGGCAAGCCAAAACGAAAGTAAGTCACCAGGATCAACGCATAAATAAATGACTACAACTCCACTACCAAAGTTGGTATGAGTTTAGTCTGAGAAAGAGTGCATTGCTCATAGTTTGGAGGAAGGCATGGCGAAGACCCGCACACCCACCTCTGGAGCTTCATAGAAATCTGCCACACTTTTGTGTTCCCGAATATCTCAACCGAGGAAGTTCGACTCACTCTGTTCCCATTTTCCTTATGCGATCAAGAAAGAAAATGGGCATATTCTCTCAAACTGGGGGAGATAACGTTGTGGGAACAGGTGGTGCAAAAGTTTATGAAGAAATATTTCCTACCAACCAAGAATGCTATGAGAAGGAAATTAATAACAAATTTTGAGCAGGAAGATGACGAATCACTCAGCGATGCCTGGGCGAGGTTCAAGCGGCTGGTAAGAGACTGTCCATACAATGGCTTACTTGACTGCCTGCAAATGGAGATCTTTTACCAAGGACTTAATCCCTCTTCGCAGACCGTTGCCAATGCGGTAGCCGCTGGTGGTCTGCTCGACAAAACATATAAGGAGGCAAAGAGTATACTTGATCGCATTTCCAAAAATCATGAGGATTGACGGGAAAACAATCAGAGATTAAGAATTAAAGATAATGACGCAAACAATAGGGCCATCGCATCCATGCAAAATCAAATGACTGTGATGATGAGTTTGATACAAGGCATCACAATTAATTACGGGAGCGAAAAAAGGGCAGGGCAGCGCAATTACTCAAACGACCGCAAGTTGTGTCATTTGCGGAGATGCTCACCCGATGGAAAAATGCCCAACAAACCCGCAGTTGGTATGCTTCATGAGAAATAATCCCTATTCTGATACATATAACCCCGGGTGGCGAAACCACCCAAATTTTGCGTGGAAAAATCAACAACAAAGCTTTCAACTTGTGGCACAAAAAGGAGGGCTACCTGGATTTTTCCCGCAAAACAACGGTCTAGTGCATAGCCAAGCTAGCAGCTCACAAACACCACAATCTTCGTCCTTAGAAAGCTTGTTGAAGCAGTACATTGAGAGAAACGAATTAGTGCTTCAGAATCAAGCTATATCCATTAGAAATCTAGAAATTCAAATAGGACAAATTGCAGGCGAGCTGACATATAACCCCGGGGCCCAATTTTTGTGCGCGAACTTTCCAGCGGGTGAAAATTTGAAAACAGACCCAGTGGTTTAGAACGATGAGAAAAAGTCGTGCGCGCAGACGATTTTGGGAATGGAGCTCGTTTGGTGCCCCAAACGGCTATCGGGCCCGGCGGAGGTGCCCCGGGGCCCAATTTTTATGCGCAAACTTTCCGGCAAGCGGAAATTTGAAAATGGACCCAGGAGTTCAGAACGATGAGAAAAAGCCATACGCGTAGATAGTTTTGGGAACGGAACACGTTTGGTGTCCCAAACGGCTATCGGGCCTGGGGGGCCCAATTTTTGTACGCGAACTTTCCAACAGGCGAAAATTTGAAAACGAACCCAGGGGTTCAAAACGATGAGAAAAAGTTGTGTGCATAGACGGTTTTGGGAATGGAGCTCGTTTGGTGCCCCAAACGGCTATCAGGCCCGGCGGGGGTGCCCCGGGGCCTAATTTTTGTGCCTGAACTTTCCGACGGGCGAAAATTTGAAAATGGACCCAGGGGTTCTGAACGATGAGAAAAATTCGTGCGCGCAGATGGTTTTGGGAGTGGAACTTCTTGAGCAGATTTTCGCGAACGCATATGATCGCATAGTTTTACGGCGCAATTTCTTAATGCGCTCGGATGCTAAATTCTTTGGATTGCAATTCCACCTTGCACTAACGCATTTGCTGCTTTATTGCGATGGACGCATGCGATCGCAATGTTCTAAACTTAATGCTTTTGGACACGATTTTATATATTTTTACCATCGCAATCGTACATTGTTTTATATCTTTGCATTGTAATAACATGCATTTCTGTCCATTATCAGTCACCCACCCATCATGAAACATATCCTCGCTAGGGATGTATCTAGGCTGGTGGATGTTTTGGTCCCTATCTGATTCGTTGTCCCTCATTCGATCTTCTGAATTGCCCTACTGTTCACCTTCTGAGCTCTCTGGTCTCATATCAGCATGAGTCAAGGTTAGGAGCACATATTTCCTTGTTGTACTTCTCTGAAGTACTGCCACTCTTTGAACTACTAGAGCTCCCTGAACTCTCGGTGTCGATGTGTGCTTGGTTTACAACCCCTCTATCAATTGGGGTGTCCTGAAACTCCTTCTCAGTATCGAACATGACAAGACCCTCTTTGATTTTTGTCTACATTAAGAAACCCAGTAAGATGGTTAGTGTACATTTAACAACCGAATAAACATATTGTGGCTAGATACATTACACTTACATTTTGAGACTAAAAAATGTCTCACTCGAGTGCTTTGAATGATACGGAGTGGGAGCATGACCACCGTAATATATGAGGCACAACGTCCTTGCTCTTTCGAGTGGCAACGTTCCCTGCTATTGACAATAGGATCTCGTATGTCCACAACTATATCCAAACAACTCAAATTTATAACAATGTTAATGTTAAACCAAAGATAAAGTCAAGTTAAGGAACATCTACCTGGAATGCTTGGGAAAATCCACGAAGCGAGTACTTCACAATATAATTTTTATTTCCCCTCACATTCTCCTTGTATAAACCAACCTTTTCGTTCAGTCTAGTCTTCAGGGTGTCGAGTGTCCTCTGCCAAATAATTGTACCCCAATCAAGATTGTTGTATTAATCTATGTCTTCAACATCATCAAATAGAGTACGATCAACAACATTCTTCTGCTTGTTTTTACCCATCATTGCAACCTTTGTGTAATATACTAGGGTAATTTTAACAGCATCATCATCATTTTCAAATGCCAAATTTTTGTATTCTTCTTCAAGTAAATTCAAGTGGAATGCATCTCAGGTCGACCAATTACTAAAGTATCTCATCAAAAATTCTTGTGAGGACTCCTCACTCCGTACAACTCGCGACAAAACAGTGATCAATAAAAAGCCGTCCTTCGAAAAGCCGTCCTTCAAAAATGTGACGACCTTTCCTCTAACAAAGAAACTAATCAAGTCCACTCCTGACTTCTTCACTTCCCTCAATAACATATGGTGGATTAATGGGCTTTTGAATACAAGTTTAGTGTCTACAAAGCGACCAAAAACTGTTTTCTTGAACATCTCTAGCTGTCTTCCAGTAAGCTTCTCCTTTACAATCTTGTTGGCATTGGCAACGTGGGCTAGACATGTTACTTGCCCGAGAAACCTATCAACTTCACGAATTTTCAAAGATTTTGTCATCTTAAATTACTTCTGCATTGTATGAACATTCAATTTATCAGTTAACAGGTTCGTACTAAGAAATCACTAACAAAACATACTGTTAAAGTCTCGCTCTCGCTAATCTCACTCTCTCTTATCTCGCTCTATCCCATCTTGCTTTCGCTCATCTCACTCTAACCTATCTCGCTCTAGCCCATCTCGCTCTTGCAAAACTCGTCCACTACCTTATCTAACTCTAACTATATCTTCTTCGTCCTCAACCAATGCAGAACAGATCGAAACCCAAAATAAAAAACAGACGCGACCAATTGAACCCCGAAACTAGTTATGAACGTGACGACCGATGAAACGAAACCAACCTAAACAGACGCAACACAACATGCAAGATAAAAACTAAATTCACTATCCCAGTAGAGAACTTCGATTACGACAGTAGATGGATGATTGATTTGCAGAGCGAGATTGAACGACACTTGCACGGTAATTTTGAGCGTGGGATGACCATTGAGTTTGAGCGCACGAGTATTGTATAGACTAGAGGGGCATTTTTGTAATCTCATATCGTGATGACGTAAGCAGAGGGTCAATTGAAAATTCTTTAAAAAAAGGAGTCATTTGGAATTATTGGCCGAATTAAGTCAAATGCCCTAATTTCCCATTTAAAATCCCACTATAGGAAACATGTTACATGCATTGAAAGTATGTTATAAAATGTTATAATATATAGTATTCATGTTAGGGTTTCTTTTATTTAATATAATAGTTATATTGGATATTGAATGTCTTTGTTGTATGTTGTGGATGTTTAGAATGTCTAAAATTTTGTAAGCTGTTATACAATTGGGTTAGACATTTAAAATCCATAACAAAGAACAATTGCATGCTCACTTAGGTTAACCACTTATTTTAAATAGTTAAAATAGGTCGTTAAACTTGTAAAAACTAGGGTTACAAACTCAACCAGTGTATAATCCTGACAAAGGCTGGGGGTACTTAAGTTGACGGTCTACGGAACACCTCCTACCTAGGGATTATGGTCGAGTTATTGAGCATTGGTAAGTAATTTTATGAGCGTAAGTGAGCGGTGTGAGGTAGTAAAAACAGTTTATCACCTAGACATCGTAAGTTTAAAATCCATTTATAAGTATTATACTTGGATAAACCACCTAGGCTTAGGGTTGTTTTTATTAGCCGAAAAGAACCTAAGTATAAATTTACCTGAACATTTAGAACACTTCAGTGGGAGAATAAAAGTTATTAGCTCTTACGTCCTCAAGAGTTCACGTCGTGAGATCCTTGTTTTGCTTCGTGTCGATTTTACCTCGACTGCTGCATTCAGAAAGTATCAATAACAAGGTAAGGGAAGTCAATCATAGTAAGTGGGCGAAGGAAATGTGTCAACATTGTCCTACGGTCTCTTCCATTAGTTTGAACCGTGAGATTCCTATGTTGCGCCTGCTGTCATTTTTAGGCAGCACTAGCTAGTCATTAATGACGACGATCCCCACGGAGAGTTGTAACATAGAATTCGGAACAACCCAGGCTTCAGTAAAATGAATAGGGTCTTATAGTTCTGTTTTGAGTATTTGTCTTCTATTTCAGAGGCATACTCATACCGTTCTGTAAGATCTGAAAATGGTGGCTCTACACTTACAAGAATTACTAAGTGTTAGTAAAGATCTTGACCAAAAATGATAACTAAATGACTATCGGAATATGAGTTATTCTGGAGATAGTATTTGGTCAAGAACTGTCTTGCTTTTGTGAAGGAATTCTTGACTGCCTTTCGATAGCATTTGTTCTAAATCACTTAAGTATCATTGCAAAAATAATGATTATGGGTACATTATCACTTTGCTAAAACTTGATTGGATTTAAAAACAATTCACTTATAGAATTTGTTTATAATTTCAAAATGAAGAGTTTAATTATACAATTGTTGGCATCGGATAAACTGATCGAGGATAACTATGTGATATGGAAATCAAATTTGAACACAATACTCACGATAGATGATTTGCGATTTGTCTTAACAGAGGAATGTCCTCCCATTCATAGTTCTAATTCCATCCGAACTATTCAGAAATCATTTGATAGATGGATCAAGGCAAATGATAAAGCCCGTGCTTATATTCTTGCTAGCTTGTCTGACATTTTGGCAAAATAAACACGAGAATATGAGTACTGCCAAAGAGATTATGGAATCTCTGAAAGGGATATTTGGACAACCGTCCTTCACCCTGAGACATGATGCTATCAAATACGTTTATAACAACCGCATGAAAGAGGGGACCTCAGTTCGTGAACATGTCCTAGACATGATGGTCCACTTTAATGTGGCTGAAGTAAATGGTGTTGTGATGGATGAGAGAAGCCAAGTTGGTTCTATTCTAGAATCTCTTCCAAAGAGTTTTCTGCAATTATGTATGAATGCATTGATGAATAAAATTGAATACAACTTCACTACTCTGCTGAATGAGCTGCAGGCTTTCCAGACAATGTTGAGAACTAAGGGTCTAGAATCAAAAGTAAATATTGCTTGGGCTGAGAAGAGAGGAACGTCCTCCAAGCCTAATGTTGCCTCCTCTTTGCAGATTAAGAGTATTCCAGCGAAGAAAGACAAAGGGATAGGGAAGAAGAAGCCTGCTGGCAAGAAAAGCAAGAAAACCGCTGCAGAGAAATGTTTCCACTGCAACGAGGAAGGGCACTGGAAGAGAAATTGCCCTAAATATCTCGCAGAGAAGAAAGCAGAGAAAGCTAAACAGACAACTTAGTTCCTGAAGACCACTTACTCAACTTGACCAGTGGGAGAAGTTTCTGCTGAAGATGATATTACTTGTTTTTGTAAATCTTGTAATGAACATATTGTACATATTTTTGTTTTGAATGAAATGTTCATCTTTAGAAAATATGTTTGTTCTATCTCATAGCAACTTCTATTAAGAATCAAATTGTTAAAAGCCATTTGAAAATATTCAGATATTTAAACGGTTAAGATCGAAGTATAATAAGTTCAAAGATTTCTAGATCTGACTTTAACAATAGTTGTTAAGACAGGTCAGATGCATCTTAATCAAAGAGTTGAGAGCACTTCAATGTAGTGGAAGGAAAGTTTGCTTTCTGATCATTATTGAGAATTAGATGCATTCCCCATATAGTTTAATAAGAAGCCTATTGTATACTTATATGTTTACAATGGTTCTCTCGGCTAAAGTGTTTGAGAATCACCTAGTAAGACTAGAAATACCAAGTTAATAACCTAGGGCAAGTGGGAGAAATATCGGATATGGGATACCGAATGGTAAACCATGGGTATGGAATACCCTAGTTTATTGTATTTCTCTATAAAACTTGGAAACTCAGTCTTATATATCGGATATATAAGTTACTACTAGAGTTTTAGTTCAAGTGGGAGCTTGTTGGGTTTTATATCCTAAATCTCGTGGTTTGTAAACAGTAGAACTCATTCTGAAAATTCAATAAGTTGTTATTGAATATATTGTCTTTTACAAATCCAATAAACCTAAGTCCAAAGACAATATATCTAAGTTCCTTGACTATTACATGATTACTTGAACTTTATGTGGAGACATACAAGTGGATCAGGTTCGAGTAAATAGTCAAAATGATCTATAGTTTATGAATAAGGTTGGGTGCCTTATTCTAGTAACACTATTGGATGCGGCCTACTCTGTAGTTGTTACAAAGAGTTGTAAAGTGCTACATATGAAGTGATCCTAATTCGTGCATGGTGTGACATGAAGAGTGGGGGTGTCCTATGCAAATGAGTTTTGTACAAGATTGGACCAAGAAACCAGTCACTCTTACTTTATAATGACGTTGTTTACTATTTAAGACTTACTATTTCAAAGCGATGACCTAAGTAATTTAACCATAATTCTGAGCTAAATATGAACTCCTATTTGTTCGGGATTATCCTTTGATTTGCAAACGGTGAGATTAGACCAAATGTCTCCGCTCAATAAGCCTCCCATTTTGAGGATAAGACCAGATGAATAGCTAAGGACATAGGGTGCAAGACGAAATTCACTCCTACCCGATTAGGGTTAGTAGAGAGGTTGTTCCCTTCAAGTGCTGATTCTGGGTCTTGAACAAGAGGCCTCACCCTCTCATTGGCCCGAGAGTGATTCGATTTGTTGATTGGATCACAAATCAATTGTTCATTAGGAGATCATTGAGACTTACAAAACAAGAGGTAATTTCGGGGGTAAAACAGAGATTTGACCTAGCCGTTATTACGAACAACCTGTGAAAGGTTAACTTACTAATCATGGTTATATCGAGTGGACATAATATATCTACAATGAGGGGAGTTCAGCTATGGGCTTTAGTGGATCACCCATTAGTTAACGAATGGGGGTTAGTTCGGTCTAATGAGTTTAGCAGATTAATCTCGAATCATTGGAGCCCATGATCTGTAGGTCTGCGAGGTCCCCCTACTAGCTCGTAAATGGATTAGCTCTAGAATAGCGTGATAAGTTAATTTGAAGTGTTTAAATTATAATTAAATGAAATTGGAGAAATAATATTTAAATATGATTTAAATATTTGAAGATGGAATTGTGATAAATTAATTTAATATTTGATATTAAATTAATTAGAATTACTTAAATTGTTTAAATAATTATATATTAATTTTATTAAGAAAATTAATTTTGTAAAATTAATAATATTTTCAGTTTTATTAAAAGAATTGATTTATGAAATCAATATTTGATAAATTGAAAAAGAAAAGAAAAACACAAAATGGAAAATAAGTATTTTGCATTGTCTTCATCAAGTAGCTCAATAACAACCCACTTCTCAAGCATCATTAACTCCAAGCATGAGCTACATCTCATGCAGATAATCTCTTTGCATGAGTATCTGCAATATATTGAAGAGATTGGTATGTTTTGAAGCAATGCAACTGATCAAATTTTTCTGAAAAATTCGTGAGAAGAATGGTGTTCTTCACGTTGGGTTGCTGTTGTGAGTTAGTCTCTGAATTCCCTTAATCCAGGCTTATTTTGATCCCACAACTCAATCTAGAGTACCAAGAAGATAGTAGTCTATGAAGCACAGACACAGATACGGCTACACGATACGGATACGATCAGATATGGCGATTCGTCAATTTCTAAAAAACTAAGATACAGATACGTCTAAGGATATGTCATTTTTTTATATATTTTTTTTATAAATATATTTCTAAAAAAATGAGGATACTAATACGTTGAAGATACATTTTTTTCTTTAAAAAAATATATGATATAGATAAATTTAGCATACAAGTTAATAACAATAGCAAAAAATAGAATACAAACACTGAAATACTATACAAAAAAAGCAACATTTAAGATGTTGAAGTACAATAGTTAATAAAATGCAATAGAAAAGTGTTACATATTACAAAGAAGAAGAAGAAGATTAGAGAGAGAAGTATGAAGATAAACGAAGAACTTCTTCATTGAATTGTTGAAGATATCCAAATGGTTTATATTTTGGTGGACTTTGTGGGGACTCAAATGTGAAGATGGAAATTAGATGATTTTAGTCTAGGGTTTGGTAAGTTATTATTTTTTTTTTCTTTTAGTTTTGGACTCGAGTAGTGAGCTTTTTAAATAGGTTGCCTAATTTTAGATTGGGAAAGATTAGATGAGTTACTTATCTTTTTTTCTTTAAAAAAAAAAGTACGCATAAAAATAGATAAGTCAATTCGCGTGTTAGATACGTATCTGGAAAGTATATGAAAGTATAGATACGTCAAATCGCATGTCAGATATGTATCTGGGAAGTATCTGGAAGTATCGATATTCGATATGTGTCTGATACTGATTCTTTGCCTCACATGAAGTATCTATGCTTCATAGATAGTAGGGAAGATCTTGGGATGGTCTACAACATGATTCAGAGGAGAGTAGTAGCTGGTTTCAAGCTTAGAGAAAGTTCTACAAGGGTATGTCACGAAACCCATTTATTTCTGCTACAGCAAGCTTTCATTTCTACCAAAATTAATGAATTAGAGTGCTTATGGATCCTGGTCATTTCCGTTGCACAATGGTATGTTCCAACATTTGATGTTGTGAGATGATGATGCGGGTTGGAACTAGGCATGTCGTCTCAGCTATGGCAGTGAAAGGTCTCCAATTGACTTTACAGAATAAATTCATTTTACTAAAAGATGTATATGTAGTTCCTGGTTTAAAGAGGAACTTAATTTCTATAAAGTGTTTGCTAGAACAATCATATTGTATTACTTTTCTTGTAAATAAAGTATTTATTTCTAAGAATGGTGTCAATATTTGTTCAACAGAACTGGAAAATAATTTATATTTGCTAAGACTAATATCTACTAAAGCCCTCCATAACACTGAAATGTTTAAAACTGCGGTAACTCAACATAAAAGACTTAAAATTTCTCCTAAAAAAAAGCACAACTTTGGCACCTAAGACTAGGACACATTAATCTCAATAGGGTTAAGAGATTGGTGAAGAATGGACTTTTAAGCGAGTTAGAAGAAAATTCTTTACCTGTGTATGAGTCATGCCTTGAAGGCAAAATGATTACAAGACCCTTTATAGGAAAAGGTCATAGGGCCAAAGTGATAGAGTATATTAACATGTAACGAAGAAAATCATAATCAATAAGTACTCTAATTATACTTAATTTGAGTTAAAAACATCCTTCAAAGTAACTATTACATAAGAGGGTTTGCTGAACACAATACCTTTGAAGAACCTCTTCATTACCAGCTGAGCTCCACGTAAATAGGCTTCAATCTACAAGCAAACCACCACAAAGATCTTCTCTACTATTCTCTTGCAAGGATTGCGTGGTGTTGGATTTGATGAATATATGAAGAGGGCTTGGAGGGTTTCGAATTTTGCAGAGTTCTTGAAGAAGTTCTAAATGCTTAGCTTCAAAGCTTGCATGAAGGCCTACTTCTTCTTCATGAAGAAAGTGGAATTGGATGAATAAGGTGCTTTGCACCATAATGGAGATTTCCAACTTTTGGAAATCTCCACTTTGTAATTTCAAAATTTGTTTTAAAATTGATTTGTAATACCAATTTTCAAATAAACCAATTTTATTTCTTTTATTAGTTTTATAAAAAATTAATTCAATTAATTGATTTTTAAATAAAACTAATTAATTAAATATTTTAATTAATTTTATTAATTTAATATCTAATATTAAATTAATAAAATACCAATTTTACTATAATGAATTTAATTTCATATTATTATTATTTAAATCATAATTTAAACATTAATTGATTCTCCAACTTCGTTTAATTTCGATAATATTAAACATTTCAATTGTATTAAATATAATTAATAGAAACCCTAATCGAATTTGAACATTTCAAATTCTAAACCCTAATTTCAAATCTCATCAAGATTACTCAATTTACTAATCTAAATTACGAGCTAGTAGAGGGACCTCATGGACCTATAGATCATGAGATTCAACGATTTGTAATTAAGTGGTTAAACTTTTTAAACTGAATTAATCACTATTCGTTAATTACCAAGACATTCCACTATAGCTCGATAGTTGCACTCTTCTCATTGTAGATATATTTCTATCCATTTTAACCATAATCAGCAAGTCAATCCTTCACAGGTCGTTCGTATTTATAGCTGGGACAAAGATTACCATTTTACCCTTGTAAATACATTTTGCTCCTTAAGCTCCCACTGATCCTCTATTGAATAATTGATTTATGTCTAACTAGTAATTCATAACCCTCTCTTCTATGAGAGGGCATGACCCGTTGTTCAAGATAAGGCATCAGCACTTAAAAGAACAACCTATTGACTAACTCTAAATCGGGTAGGAGTGAATTCCCTATTGTAAAGCTATGTCCCCAGCTATCTATCTAGTCTTATCCCCAAAATGGGAGACTTATTGAGCAGTGCTATTAGACTACTGTCACCTATGTAGATCAAAGGATAATTTCGAATAAACAGGAGTTCATAGTTAGCTCAGGATTAAGATAGAGTTACCCTAGGTCATTAAGTTTGAAATAGTAAGTTTTAATAGTAAACAGTGTTATAAAGAAAAGTAACTATTTCGAGGTATAGTCTTATGCAAACTCATTGCACAAGATGCCTCCACTCACATGTCTCCACATGAATGATTTTTGGATCACATCATTTGTATCAGTATACAAAATGGGCCACATCCAATGGTGTCACCAGGATGAGGTACCCAATCTCATCCGTATCTTATAGACCATTTTGGCTACATACTAGAACTTGATCCTCTCTTATGTCGCTATATAAAGTTAAATTGTGAAACTTGAATCCTATTTTCCCTTCTTAGGTGAGTAATTAGGAAAATAAATAAGTATAAGTAATTTTATGTTGTAGGAAGAAGGTTAGAGAAAAAGGTGTTAGGGTTGATGCCCTAAACCCTCGTAGGGTCCTGTAGTTTGTAAACACCCGTATGAATAAATGCTTGTGATGTAATAATATGAGATTTTTTCTTCATTGTTGTCTATGAAACATGAGATGTTTTATTTACATTTACCACAAACCAATAAACTAAGATCCCTAGTTGTCATTGTAACTTAAGCATGTATGTGGAGACATACAAGTGGATCATGCCTTGAGTGATAACCAACATGGTCTGTAGTATATGGTATAGAAGGGAAACCTTATCCTGGTGACACTATGGATGCGACCCGCTTTATAGATAACAAGTGTTGTGACATGCTACAGATGGTCTTATCCTGATCATTCATATGGAGACATGTGAGCGGGGGTGTCCTATATAAAGGAGTTTGTATAAGACCGGACCACGAAGTGTTTAGTCTCGTTATATAACACTGTTCATGACAGAGACTTCATTTCACTAGGATGACCATAGGTAACATGACCTTAATCCTGAGTGAGTTGGGAACTCCTACTTTTGAGGGCGGTCCTTTGATTTTCCTGGGTGTGAGTGGCCAGATTGCCAACCCAAACCTACCACTTTGGGGATTCGTCTGATTAGGGAGCTGGGAAGTCAGCTACACAAGATGGAATTCAATCGTTCCCCGAAGCAAGGGTAAATAGATAGATTTCTTCCTTAAGGGTTGATTCCAAGGCTTGTAGAAGTTGTGTGAGGCTAAGTGTTGAACCCAAGGATAAACGATAAATTGAGGTTAGCCCATGTTGGACGCATGAAGGCTTATGTGTTGGTAAGAGGCATGGCTAAGCTAGGCATCATGCATTGGAATGTGATGCTTGGAAAAGCAAAGTGTGAGCGCTAGGTAGGCGAGCGATGGCATGAGGTGTTGGCCAAGCGTTGGTGTGAGTGGACTGCTCATGTGTTAGAATGTCGTTGGGCATTGGCAAGGTGAGGTGTTGGCAGACGTGCACGAGTAGGATGGTTGGCACAAGGCATTGTGCATAGGGAGTGAGCACTCGGTTGCACGCGAGCATGGGCGTTGGGTGTTGGGGCATTGTGTGAGGGAGCGATCACATAGTTACATGTAAGGCTGCATGATAAGCACTAGACGATGAGTGCAAGGTTGTGCGTGAGATGATGAGCGCAAGGTTGTGCGATGTGTGCTAGAGCTACACGATGAAGCTAGGTAGCATACGATGAGGTATGCGATGATGGGCAGGTGATGTGCGCTAGGGCTGCACGTTGAGGCAAGGCGATGCGTGCTAGAGCTATGCGATGAGCATGCCAAGGCTATACGATGCTCGTGCGATACTTGAAAGACCATGTGATTAAGGTGCTTTGCGATGGTCTATGAAGTATGTGCCAATCATAAGGTTAGGCATGAGATGCGTTGATAAGTTTTACCATGCGTTGATAGTGTGCTATGTGTTGATGTTGAAGGATAAAGGCATGTGGAAAAGCTTGTCCATGTGCCTAGGAAGTTGAGGTTAGTTGATCGCATTAGGAGGGCAAGCCAAGGCCTATGCGTTGGTACCATGTGATGGCTAGGTTATTTGAGGTTAGAAAGGGCTTCGGGGGCACTTATGGCAAGAGTAGCCCGCGCGTGGAGTTGACGTTGGTGGTGGCATGCGATGGAAAGGATGTGATGGCCATAGTCCTAGTTGAATGCATGCACCAAGGGTGAGTCATGCGAGGAGAAGAGTTTACGGCCAAGTAAGGGCTTGCAATGACCTGAGGTTAGTGTGCCACAAGGGAGGGTGATGTGATGGTCAAGTCATGAAATCAAGTAAGCATGCGGCCATGTAGTTGGAAGGATGTGATGACAAGGGAAACTTGGAAAGCAAGGCTGATTTAGTAACTCATCCGGACATGTGGCTAACTAAGGGATGTTTTGGAGTTCATGCAAATTGAGGTGGGCGCATGTGAAGACATGAAAATTGAGGGAGCTGCATTGGTTAAAGATGGAGAAAACACCACAATGTAGGAGGTGGAAGGGAACTAGTGTGAAACCTGGATTTCCATTTTTTCTACTTAAGCAGGTGGTTAAGGAAATTAACTAAGTGAAAGTTAAATCTTATGTTGAAGTGAAGGAAATTTCTAAGTGTTGAATAGATTTTCCTTAAGTAGTTTTGAGTTAAGCTTTAATTAGTGAAATTTGACTAAGTGTACGATCAAAAGGACCCATGCATTAAGTGCTAGGAGACATTAACACATAAGTTGAGAAGGCAACCATGCGTTTGTAAGGTTGGATGCATGATTGGCCGAAGTATTGGCAAGAGGCATTGTCAAGAGTTTCTCATGCGTTGGCCTTGTGTTGGTGTGGTGCCATGCCTTGGTCATTAGACTTTGAGAGGTTGTTTGGGAGGTTAGAAAATGCATGCGGCATCCTCAAGTTGCGCATCCAAGGGCGCTGGACGTTGGATGGGTTGGATGCATTGGATGCGATAGATAGAGGCATGCGGCGATGGAGGCAGGCGCGATGGATGCGTTCGACACGATGGTATGCGTCCATACGGCTAAAGGCATGCAGCTGAAAGAGATGTGTTGGAAGGTTACGGTGGTTCGAGGACAGGTGGTGCAAAAGGTATGCGGTGAAGCGAGACTATGCGATGACGCGGTGTGAGGCATGCGCTGGTAGGTGGCATGCAGAGATAGAGGCGGACGCGATGGATGCGTTGAACTATGCGGCCGATGGTTTGTGGCCAAAGGTATGCATTTATGACATGTGACCATGCGACCGTCCTATGCGTTGATGCCATGCGACCATCCCATGCATTGATGTCAAGCGACCGTCCTTTGTGTTGGCACCATGCGACCATGCTATGCATTGGAAGTAGATGATGGCATGCACGATGGATACGTTGGACGCAGCGAATTTGCTAAGGCATAGGCCATGCGATGGAAGANATGCACGATGGATACGTTGGACGCAGCGAATTTGCTAAGGCATAGGCCATGCGATGGAAGAGCTAGATTGGACGCATGGTTGTTTGCTCTTGCGATTGTTAAGGCTTGCGGTGACAAAGTAAGTAAGTTGGGTTGCATTGTAGAAGATGCGATGGTGTTGAGTTGAAAACCAAGTGGAGCCAAGGGTTGCTATGCATTGATGATAAACCATGCATTGGTGATGCACTATGCGTTGGTGATGTGCTATGTGTTGGTGATGCACTATGCGTTGGTGATGTGCTATGCGTTGGTGATGTGCTATGCGTTGGAGATGCACTATACATTGGTGATGTGTTATGCGTTGGTGATGCACTATACATTGATGATATGTTATGTGTTGGTGATGTGCTATGCATTGGTGATGGGCTATGCATTGGTGATGGATTATGCATTGGTGATGTGCTACGCGTTGGACATCCGAGGGCATGTGGGTGCATTTGTGGTTAACGCATATGAGGTTGGTTGGACACATGCAAGGGCGTCATCCGAACATGTGGCTTGTTGAGAAGAAATCTTAAGCCTTATGCAAATGAGGTGGTTGCACAAGAGGACATACAAAATTAAGAATTTTGTGCTGGCTAAGGAAGAAGAAGACACCTCATATTGCGTTGATTGAAGGTTGCATTGATAGTGTGAGGAAGAAACACTTGGACATGCGGCCAAGTAGGAGGTGTCGACCTTGGACAGCTTTTGGACGCCTATAAATAGGGCCAAGGACTTCTTTTCAGATCATAATTCAAAAGACATTAAGAAGAGTGGGAAAGTTGATTAAACATTGCGTTGATAGAAAATCTATGCGTTGATCATAAAGTTTCAAGGGGGACACAGTTAGACAGTAAAGTCTGGAAAAAGCATCAACTTGGGACGAGGAGTTCTCCTAGAATACTCGTGCGTTTGGAGTGATTTCAAAGCCATCTGAAAGCTAGGAGAGTCTAGTTTCAGGGTAGGGCTGCCGGAGAAGAATCTCCAAGGAATCAGGGTGGAGTACGAGGAAAAGACAGAAGGGTCGAGCTGTCGGGTAAGCTTGGGCCAGCCATGATGTTTTGATGATTCCGGCCAAACCACGAGGAGTTATGAGCTAAGATTTTAAGGGTTCAAAAGGGAACTAAGAAAACCTAAGGAACTTCAGAAAGGAAATTTCCTAACGAACCAAGGTGAGTGGTTATTGTGTGTTGTATTGTTGATATAATTTCTATATATAGGTAAATATATATAAGGGATAATGTTAAATTGGCATGATCAGGGATATATGTTTATCTGATTACTATGCTTGTTAAGATATTGCTTGTATGTTTGTTTTGGAAACTGAAATTGTACCCAGGATATATAGTTAGAATGCTTGAAAAGGTACTTGGCGGGAAAATATAGTCGGCTTCGGCTAGGGGGAAAATATAGTCGGCTTCGGTCGGCGAGAAATGATAGTCAGTGATGACCGACGAGAAATATAGTTAAGTTACCTAAGCATAGCTAGCAGGAGAATAGTCGATGTGCACATTGGCGGGAAATAGGGTACAGGGAATGTTTCCACAGGAATTGTTGATACATTGCTTTAGTATACGTGTGAAAGTGCTGGGGAAAAGGTATGATCATGCTAGGGATAACCAGTGGTAAAGCTGGGGATGTTCATATTATGTAATAACCAGCGGTCAAGCTGGGGTTGATTGTTTTTTAAACCAGGAGTTAAGTTGGGGTTAATCCAGCAGTTTGGCTGGAGAATAATTGTAAACTTGTGGTAATGTTCTTATTGACTATGCTTTGATTTCCAAAAAGAATATTTCTGTAGTCAAAGTTATTTGTTTATCTAAAGGCACCACTCACTGGGCTTTATAGTTCATGCTTTCCAAATGTTTTTCTTCCCCCCCCCCCCCCATGTAGCGAAAGGTGAGGAGTTCTAGGGTGCTTCTAAGGTCAAGGTCTGCCATAAGCCACAGTTACACTTCCGGAGGGTTTTACAGTTGTTGTTGTAAACCTTGTAGATAAGTCTTGGAGTTGTATGAACATTACATGGTTGTGATAAAATGGGCCTACGTTGTTGTTTTCCTCCTTGACTTAATCAGTTGATTGTTGAATTTGTTCATTGGTATCAAAGTTATTTCTGCAAGAGTTATTACGCAGTCAGTGTCAACAAAAGGGTTGATAACTGCAACAGTCACGCCATTTCCTAGGCTCAGAAGGTAGTCTGGGATGGGCTGTGACAACTTGGTATTAGAGCATAAGTTTCTAGGAAGATTGAGGAATTAGTTTATACTAGCTTAGTATCAAAGTATAAGTTTCGGGACAAGTTGAAAGGATAGTTGATACTAGTTTAGTATCAAAGTATATGTTCTTGGAAACTAGAGGGTTGAGTTAGAAAACCTGAGGATTGAGGTTAAGTAAAACCAGAGGGAAGTTTGGTAGAATAAAGGTTTTTTTAAAAAAAAAAAAAAGAAAAGAAAAAAGAAGAAGAAACCTAAGAATTAGTCAAGGTAGACTAAGAGGAATGGCAGAAGTGGCATGACCTAGCAGGCAATCGTGCTGGAACTCACAACACAACCTAAAGATCTACCGAGGAAAGTAAGTATGAATTTAGGTTATTCTCATTTGGAATTTGAGATAGAAATGATTGTGTTGTAAATAGTTGGTTCAACATCTAGCTTAGAGATGGCTAGGTAAGGTATTGTTGGACAAACTAAGGAGTTGATATCAGACTAGCTGTAACGGGTTTGGGTTGATGATATAAATTTCTCACAATGATACGATACTACTTCTACTTTTGCATTGATTATGGATGTTAATGTAGTATGTCATGCGTTGTCACAAGTTTCCTTACAATGGAACCAAGTGTAATTCTACCGCAAGTTTCTCGGTGTGATCCGAGGTCGAACACGGGGACTGGTTTAGGTTATTGTGGTATGTTCATGATATATTCGACCAAGTTTTCAATCTTTAGAAATGAGTTTGTACAAGTATATAAATTGCAATAAAATAAAGGAAAGCAATAAAGATACGACAAAAACATAAAAATACAGTAAACCTAAGCTAGATGATACAAGATACAGATTTCATGTACAAGATGCTGGGATTAAGGCTGGTTGTGAAAGTTATGTAAAGACATGGGATGTGGCGACAAGTCTTATGAACAGAATAGAAAGAGAAAGACAAATAATACAAATAACGCAAGTTCTTAATGGATTGAAGGTACAAATATTGTTCCGCTCTTCTCTTGGCGTACACCTCTCAGTGATCGGCCGCGCTCCCACATGTCTGTGGTGAAACAGAGACTAACGTAATGAACCCAAGGTTGCTTTCCATGTCTGCAGTACTTACGCTTTAGTTAACGCATTCTTCTGATCTTCTTCGATAGTACCAGAATTGATCACTTCACTTCTGCTCTCACGATGAAGATGCTGTCTACATTCTTTAGCTAAACGTATTTTATATCTTTAATACAGATTAAGTTGTTAGTGATTCATGATTGCTGCATGGGGGTTAAGAAGATATCATGAGAAAGTGATTGATGGTGACGAAAATAGACAAGGATGGTAAATGAATTTATCGAAACATTTAATATTTTCTACTAAGCGTTTGATACATGGTGTATTTAATGAAAATATAAAGAAACATGAACTACAACAATGGAAGAGTATAGAACAGATACAAATATGGCACTAATTCGATGGAGAATTTCTTGCCGGATAGGATGGATTTAATGGTAGGAAGAGCTTCCCTCTCAGGCTTGCTCCACCGGTAGCAGGGATCTTTGCACAGAGCTTCCAATCGGGTGTATGGCAGGTTGGATCTGAGATTCACCTCTCGGCCTTATCTCATCTTCTTCCCGAATTTCTTCTCTTAAGCACTCAGCTCAGTCTTTTCTCTACAATCTAGCAGCACTTAGCCTCGTATCAAGTAGCATATTTTTTCTCTGAAATCAATGGGGTATTTATAGGTGTAGATCTTTGACTCCGACCTTGTGGTCCCCACTCATGGTTATGATAATTCCGAAGATGGAGGGATATTATTCTTTCTGATATGCAATCAGACCGTCAATTCTGCACAACCATTAGTTGTACACGTGTCTCAATCCTTCGCTCTTGCATTGCTCAGCTGCATCTTTTGATCATAGGTTCACATGCGGTGTTTGTTTTTATTACCGTATGCGGTTGAAGTACAGCTCTCGGATTGACTGTCGCATTCCGCCGCCATTGCGGTAATCGTCTCTTCATTGTTGATTGACGGGCGCAATGTGACAAAGATGCATTGATTAGTCTCTTGTGAGCCTTGAGCGCAAGCGGTGACTTGGTCTCCTACAAAACAGAGTAAAGTTCGGCTTGTCTTCCATCTTTTTGGTGTTAGTGGGTGTAATTGCAAACATTTATAACTATTGCTATACTAGGCTAATTTTCATATAATTGGCGCATAATTACTAACTTTTGGTCGCAATATCTAGATAAGGTGGCATAAATAACTTGTATTTCTACAAGTTATCACACCCCTAAATTTAGATATATGCTTGTCCTCAAGCATATCTTCTACTAAGGCAATCATGCTCCATTCCTGTCCTATATTTATGCGATGATTGGTTGCTTCGAATGTTACACTTAGGCACATTACTTGACATCGCACTTTTCTTCTATCCTTACTAATTCTTAGCAAGCCCTACTTTATTCTTCTATGTAACAAAATTCTGCTCAAAGCCACTTTTCTAGTTTTCAAAATAGAATGTTTATCTCTTCTTTATCAAAACAACTTGATGTATCTATATGCGGTGAGCAAAACTTTGCGTCATTTATTCACTTAGAGGCAGTTGATCATGGTTACACTCTTCGTTTTGGCTTGTCCCCATGGGTGTCATGTGAACATCCAACTACGGTTGTGTGCCAGTTTCAACTTTAACTCATGATAATCAGAAGAGTTGTCCCTTGCACTCTTTTTATTTTTCTCTTGTTTATACTACATTTTTCTTGGAAACCCACCTTCGTTTTGGCTTGCTGCTACAGGTGTCATACAAACATCCAACTACGAGCAGGCTCCTTTCACAACTAAACTCTTATCAGGTTGGGAACAGTTTTGAAATTTTCCCTTGCGCTGACATTGGAGTTTTGCATAACATATTATATATATATATATATATATTAAATGGAAAATGGACAAATTTTCTTAAATACTGCATATTCTTGATATTATCTGCTCAAACCTTCCTCACCCCCAAATTTAAAGATGAGCAAGGTGCTAATTACGTTGTTTGGGTAGACTAGACAAACACTTAAAAGAAAAGTTCAAAAAGAAGGTATGAGCAGAACTTTGAAAAATAAAAGGTTAAGTACTGTTAAACTAAGAGTTAACTAAGTGTTAGTCAGAATTTACTAAGTATGGGAAATGTTTCTAAGTGTAAACATATAATACATCATAGCAACGCAGTGAAAATCGTAAAAATAAAAGATTAAGAATGTCACAAAAATTAACAAAGGAAGATAAAGAATGAGGCACAGGAAAAAAGTAGAGTGAATATATACTCTGATTGTATTGACTATTAACAAAGTATACAAATATATTACAAATGAACGCATTACAAAAAAAATTTCTATTGCCTGTACAAGAGTCAAAGAATTTGATTAAAACACTTGTCATCGTCGCTTGAGTTGGAACATAAGGCGATGTGGGCCTGCAAGAAGCTGAAGTTTGATTTAGCCAGTGCGGGGAAAGTCCGGAAAGTTGCATACCCATTGAATCCAAGTTTTGCATCGACAGATGGGACGCGGATCTAGCCATCCATGAAAATGCTACGAATATATAGCCAGCCACAAAATGAAGAAATGCGCACATGAACCCCCACACTCAACATGACCGGATACTACCCGAAGGCAACAGGTATTCGTTACTTTAATGCACGTTTGCCGATTGTTACCACACGGAAAGTCCTGAAGTCTCGCTGGTTGGGCATATCTGAATAAGACAATCTTTCCTCACACGACGAGTGGACCATTAACAACTTATAGACGGGACAGCGCATCAAAGTAGGTAGCGCGACAAACCCAATTATGGAGGCGACTTTGATCGACGCATGGACACCATTGACTGAGCAACGGATAAACCACCTTACGCAGGGAGCGATTACCCGTTGGTAACTCTAAGAACTTCTTTCAAATCGACCCTTCATCTATGTTTACTTCTTTCTTTACCGCTTTCTTTTACCTTTCTTACTTCTGTACATTAATGTGTAAGTACGGATTAGTCTTTATGTTTTGGCAAATTTATTTTCGCATATGTTCTCGATACTTTAAATGTAGTAGCGCTGACGTATAACATTTCTGTGAATGATGGGAATGCAATCACTCATAAGGTCTTTTCGACTTGCCCTGTTTAGATGAATTATGCAAAAGAGGAAAATTAAACTGGTATCACTATAGAGATGGGTTAGTACAGTGAAACCAAGAGAGGCTAATGCACTAGTACACCCAAATACATTACGATGAGGGGTGCTGTCGCACATATCAACATCCACATTTGCCACAGCTATAGTTAAGTGCACTTCGTTGAGGTCTCCATAAATGTGTTTGCGAGTACGGGTGTGCTTGGAGGTGTATGCATGATTGCTCGCACGCTACGAAAAAATGTATCTGTGTTATTGGAAGCAGTGATGAATTTTAAATCATGCCACCTCTTCTCGAGCTCAAAATTCGTAAGTTAATCAAATTCTTTGACTTCCTTGCTACGGCAATAGAAATTCTTTCCTGTAATGCGACTGCATCACTTTGTAATATAATTTGTGATAGCTTTGTTAATAGTCAATCTACAATCAGAGTATACTCACTCATCTACTTTCTTTACCCTGTGCTCATTCTTCTATCTCTCTTTGTAATCTTTGTGACATTCTTAATCTATTATTTTTAACGATTTCACTGCGGTTTGCTATGATGTATTATATGTACACTCTAGAAAACATTTTCCATACGTTAGTAAATTCTGAACTAACACTTAGTTAAACTCTAGTTTAACCAGTAACTTAAACCCTTTTATTTCTTTCAAAAGCTCATCTGCTCATACCTTCTTTTTGAACCATTTTCTCTTTAAGTGTTGCTGTCTAGTCTACCCCAAAACAACCGTAAAAATAAGCCACCCAACCTTGCTCATCCTTAAATTAGGGGCGTGAGTGAAAGGTTGACCATGATAATATCAAGAATATCAGATTTCAAGACGAAATTTCCATTCCATCTTTAATATACTATATATTATACATCATATAATACTCGTTATGCAAACACTCCAATTCAGCGCAAGGGAAAATTTCAAAACTGTTCCCAACCTGATAAGAGTTATATTGTGAAAGGAGCCATGCTCGCTAGTTTGGATGTTGTGATTGACAACCTGTAGCAGCAAGCCAAAACGAAGGTGCGTTTCCAGAAAAATGTAGTATAATCAACAGAGAAAAAAAACAGAGTAGCAAGGGGACACTCTTCTTAATTGATCATGAGTTAAAGTTGAAACTGGCACCACAACCGTAGTTGGAATGTTCACATGACACCCATGGGGACAAGCCAAAACGAAGAGTGTAACCATAGATCAACTGCCTCGTAAGTGAATAAATGACGCAAAAGTTTTGCTCCACCGCATATAGATACATCAAGTTGTTTTGATAAAGAAAGAGATAACATTCTATTTGAAAAACTAAGAAATGTGGCTTTGGAGCCATGAATTTTTGTTACATCAGAAGAATAAAGTAGGGCTTGCAAGAATTAGTAAGTGATAGAAGAAAAGGTGCGATGTCAAGATAATGTCCCTAAGTCGATCTTGAAGCACAAATCATCGCATAATATAGTGACAGGAATTGAGCATGATTGCCTTAGTAGAAGATATGCTTGAGGACAAAGCATCATATCTAAATTTAGGGTGTGATAACTGTAGAAATACAAAGTTATTTATGCAACACCATTATCTAGATATTGCGACACAAAAGTTAGTAATTATGCGCCAATTATTATGAAAACTTAGGCCCTAGTATAGCAATAGTTATAAATGTTTGCAATTACAACCCACTAACACCACAAAAACTGCGAAGACAGCCGAACTTTACTCTGTTTGTAGAGACCAAGGTCACGCTTCGCCAAGGCTCACAAGAGACTAATCAATGGCATCTTTGTCACATTGCGCACCGTCATCAACAATGAAGAGACGATTAACCGAATGGGCGGAATGCGACATCCAATCCGAGAGCTGTACTTCAACCGGCATACGGTATAAAACAAACACCGCAGTGAACCTATGATCAAAAAGATGCAGTGAGCCACTGCAAGAGCGAAGGATTGAGACACGTGTACAACTAATGTTGTTGCGAATTGACTCGTCTGATTGCAATACAAAAGAATAATATCCCTCATCTTCAGGAATTATCATAACCATCGATGTGGAGGACCACACAGTTGCGGAGTCAAAAGAATCTACACCTATAAATACCACTTGATAGAGAAAAAATATGCTACTGAACGAGGCTAAGTGCTGCTACGATTTGTAGAGAAAAGACTGAACTGAGTGCTTAAGAGAGAAATTCGGGAAGAAGATGAGATAAGGGCCAGAGGTGAATCTCAGATCCAACCTGCATACACACACCGATTGAAGCTCTGGCAAAGATTCCCTTGCTACTCGGTGGAGCAAGCCTGAGAGGGAAGCTTTCCTAACCATTAATCATCCTATCCGCAAGAAGATCTGCCATCGAATTAGTGCCATATTTGTATCTGTTCTATCTCTATCATTGTTGTATTTCATGTTTCTTTATATTTCATTAATATACACCATGTATCCAAACGCTTAGTAGAAAATATTAAATGTTTCGATAAATTCATTTACATTCCTGTCTATTTTCGTCACCCTCAATCACTTTCTCATGATATCTTCTTAACCCCCTGATAGCAGCAATATGAATCACTAACAAACTTAATTCTGTATTAAAGATATAAAATACGTTTAGTAAAGAATGTAGACAGCCATCTTCACTGTGAGAGCAGAAGTGAAGATGTCATTCTGGTCTATCGAAGAAGATCAGAAGAATGCGTTAACTAAAGCGTAATACTGCCAGACATGGAAAGCAACCTTGGGTTCATTACGTTAGTCTCTGTTCACCACAGACATGTGGGAGCGCAAGCGCGAATCACTGAGAGGCTGTACGCCAGGAAGAGCGAACAAATTTGTTACTTCAATCCATTAAAGAACTTGCTTATTTGTATTATTGTCTTTTCTCTTTCTATTCGTTTCAATGAAGACTGTCGCCACATCCATGGTCCTTACATAAACTTTCACAAACCCAGCCTAATCCAAGCCACTTGTACCATGAAATCTTATCTTGTATCATCTAGCTTAGGTTTACTGTATTTCTTATGTTTCTGTTTCGTATCTTATATGCTTTCCTATATTCTTATTGGCATCTTATATTTACTTGTAACAACACGTCATTCTAAAGATGAAAACTTGGTCAATATTATCATGAACATACCACAATAACCTAAACCAGTCACCCGTGTTCGACCCTCCGGATCACACCGAGAAACTTCGGTAGAATTACACTTGTTCCAATTGTCAGGAACTGTGAAAGCATGACATATACATAACAATCCATAATCAATGCAAAGTAGAAAGTAGTATCGTTATCATTTTGAGAAATTTATATCATCAACCACAACGTTATCAGCTAGTCTGATATCAACTCCTAGTATGTGTCCAACAATACCTTACTAGCCATCTCTAAGAACTAGATGGTTGAAAACCAACTATTTAAACACAATCATTTCTTCTATCTCAAAATTCCAAACATGAGAATAACCTAACATCATACTTACTTTCCTCGGTAAGATCTCTTGACGGTGTGTTGGTGAGTTCAGGCACGATTGCCTGCTAGCATGCACTTCTGCCATTCCTCTTCAGTCCTACCTTGACTACATTCTTAGGTCTTCTTCTTTTTTTCTTTTTTTTTTTTTTTTAAAAAAACCCTTTATCTACCAAACTTCCCTCTGGTTTACTTAACCTCAATCCTCAGGTTTCTAACTCAACCCTCAGTTCTCCAAAACTTATACTTTGATACTAAAACTAGATAGTGCAACCATATCCTTTTCAACTGCTCCCGAACTTATACTTGAATACTAACTAGTAAAACAATCCTCAATTTCCTAGAAACTATTGCTCTAATACCAAGTTGTCACAGCCCCATCCAGACTACCATTCATGAAGCCTAGGAAAATGGCTGACTGTTGCAGTTATCAATCCTATTTGTTGGACCACTGAATCATGCTAAACTCTGCAGAAAAACTATTGATACCAATGAACAAATTCAAACAATCAATGATTAAGTCAAGGAGGAAAAACAACAACGTAGCCCATTTTATTCAAAACCATGTAAATGTTCATTACAAACTCCAAGACTATTCTAGCAAGTTTACACACACACAACTGTAAAACCCCCGGAAGGTGTAACTAGTGGACTATGGACCTTGACTCTAGAAGGCACACAGAACTCTCACCTTTCCGCTACATGACGGGGCGGGGGGGCGGAAAAGAAAAACATTATGCAAGCATGAACTTACAAGCCATTGAAGTGGCTGCCACCTTTAGATAAACCAAATAACTTTGACTACAGAAATATTTCTTTTGGAAATCAAAGCATAGTCAATAAGAACATTACCACACAGTTCACAAAATTATTCCAGCCAAACCTGCTTGGCATTAAACCCAACTTAACTCCTGGTTTAAAAACAATCAACCCCAGCTTACCCGGTTTATTAATAATATGAAACATCCCACACTAGCTTTACACTGGTTATACCCTACATGATCATACCTTTCTCCCCACTTTCACACGTACTAACAGCGCAAGATTCAACCAATTCCTTGGACAACATTCCCTGTACCCTATTTCCCGCCAATGTGCACACGACTATCTCCGCACGCTATTGCTTAGGTAACTAAACTAATATTTCTCGAGTCGGTCATCACTGACTATCATTCTCCGCGACCGAAGCCGACTATATTTTCCCCCTAAGCCGAAAGCCGACTAAATTAATTCCCCGCATGTACCTTTTCAACGCATTCTAACTATATATCCTGGGTACATTTCCAGCTTACCAAAAAACATTACAAAGACAATACTTAACAAGCTAGTAATCAGATAAACATATAGTCCCCTGATCATTGCACATTTAACATTATCCCTTTACTTTTATTAACCTAATAATAGAAATTATACAAAATACAACACACAATAACCACTCACCTTGGTTTCGTTAGGAAATTTCCTTTCTGAATCCTTAGGTTTTTCTTAGTCCCTTTGAACGCCTTAAAATCTTAGCTCATAAATCCTTCGTGGTTTGGCCGGAATCATCAAAACATCAAGGCTGGCCATTACCCGAAGCCTCGGACCTTCTTCTTTCCTCGATCCCACCTGATTCCCTTGGAGATTTTCTCCGGCAGCCCACCTGAGAACAGATACTCTCTAGCTTCCGCATGGCTTTGAAATCATCAAACGCACGAGTATTCTAGGCAGACACCCTCGTCCAAGTGATGCTTCTTCCAGAACTTTACATGTCTACTGTGTCCCCCTTTAAACTTAATGATCAACGCATAATTTCATCCAATCGAATGTTAATCAACTTCCAACTCTCTTAATGTCATTTTGAATTATGATCTGAAAAGAAGTCTGTGGCCTTATTATAGGCGTCCAAAAGCGTACCAAGGTCGACACTCCTAACTTGCCGCATGTCCAAGTGTTTCTCCCACACTATCAATTGCAACCTTTCATCACGAATCAATTCGAGGTGATTTCATTCTTCCTCTAGCCAGCACAAAATTCTTAATTTTGATCACTCTTTGTGCAACCACCTATTTCGCCATAAGGGCTTCAAGATTCTCTCAACACCACATGTTCGGATGACGCCCTTGCATGTGTCCAACCAACTATATGCGTTAACCCACCAAATGCACCACAGCCCTCGAGCATGTCCCAACGCGATAGCACATACCAATGCATAATCTCATCACCAATGCATAGCCCCACAGCAATGCTGAGCAACATCACCACACACATAACTAATAATCAATGTATAGTGCATCACACACGCATAACACATCACCAATGTAATGCATCTCAACGCATAGCAACATCACCAAACGCATAGCAATCACCAACGCACTAGTGCATCACCAACACATGCACATCACCAACGCATAGGTGCACACCAATGCATGGTTTATCATCAATGCATAGCAACCCTTGGCTCCACTTGGTTTTCTCAACTCAACACCCATCCATCTTCTACAATGCACCAAACTTTACTTACTTTGTCACGCAAAGCCTTAAACAACTGCAAGAGCAAACAACCATGCGTCCAATCTCGCTCTTCCATCGCATGGGCCTATGCCTTAGCGAAATCGCTGTGGTCTCCAACGTACACCCGGCATCGCCATCCTCTACTTCCAATGCATAGCATGGTCGCATGGGCCAACACAAAGGACGGTCGCCTTGACATAATGCCATGGGATGTCGCATGGCATCAAACGCATAAGGAGGTCGTGGTCACATGTCAATAAATGCAATAACTTTGGCCACAAACCATCGGCCGCATAGTTAATCGCATCCATCCGTCCGCCTCTCTATCTCATGCCACCTTACCAGCCGCACGCCTCACACCGCGTCACGCATAGTCTCCAGCTTCACCGCATACCTTTTTGCACCCACCCTGTCCCCGAACCAACCGTAACCTTCCAACACATCCTTTCAGCGCATGCCTTTGGCCGTATGGACCGCATACACATCGCTGTCGAACGATCCCGTGGCACTAGCCTCCATAGCGCATGCCTCTATCTATCGATACCAACTGCATCCCATGCATCCAACGTCCAGCGCCTTGGATGCGCAACTCTGAAGACACCGCCATCATTTCTAAACCCCCAAACACCTCCTCATAAGTCTAATGACAAGAGGCACCACACACACAAGGCCAACGCATGAGAACCTTGACGGCCCTTATGCCATACTTCGGCCAATCATGCATCCAACCATATCAAACGCCCATGGTTGCCGCTTCTAACTTCATGTGTTAATGATTCACTAGCCACTTACACTCAGGGTCCTTTTGATCGTAACTAGTCAAATTTCACTAATAAGCTTAACTCAACCTACTAAGAAAATCTATTCAACACTTAGAAATTTCCCTTCACTTCAACAGATTTAACTTTCATAGTCTAATTCTTAACCCACCCCCACCGCACTCAAGTAGAAAAATGGAAATCCAGGTCTTCCACACTAGTTCCCTTCCACCTCCTACATTGTGGTGTTTTCTCATCTTACCCAATGCCGCTCCTCAATTTTCATGTCTTCAATGCCGCCCACCTCAATTTGCATGCCCAAAACACCCCTTATCTAGCCCCATGTCGGATGAGTTTTACCAAACGCTCCAGCCTGCCGTCCAGTTTCCCCGTCATCCACATCTACAACATGGCCCGACGCTTACTTGATTCACTACCTTGACATCACATCACCCCCCACCACCCCCCTGTCACAAACCTCAAGTCATTGCAAGCCTTACTTGCGTAAACTCTTCTCCTTCGCATGATCACCTGGTGCTGTCAACTAGATCCATGGCATCACATCCTTTCATCGACATGCCACCACAACGTCAACTCCACGCGCGGGCTCACTCTTGCCATAAGTGCCCACCCATATCTAAACTCAAATAACCCTAGCATCACATGGTACAACGCATAGGCTTGGCTTGCCCCCCTAATGCGATCCACTAACCTAAATTCCTAGGCACCAGGACAAGCTTTTCCACATGCCTTTATCCTTCAACATCAACACATAGCCACACTATCCCAGGCGCATGGTAAAACTTATCAACGCATTCTGCTACCTTCTGATTGGCACATACTTCATAGACCATCGAAAGCACCTTAACACATGTCTTTCAAGTATCGCACGAGCATCGTATACCTTGCTGGCTCATCGCATAGCTCTAGCACGCATCGCTTGCCAACGGCAGCCCTAGCGCACATCACCTGCCATGCCATCGCATACCTCACGTATGCACCTAGCTTCATCGGTAGCCTCGCACACATCGCACAACCTTGCGCTCATCATCTCAGCACAACTGCACTCATGCTAGTGCTTATCATGCAGCCTTACATGTAACTATGTGACGCTCCTCACACAATGCCCCAAACCCAACGCCCATGCTCGCGTGCAAACCGAGTGCCTCACTCCCTAGCACAATGCCTTAAGTGCAACCATCCTAGCTCGTGCACGTCGCCAAACTCACCTTGCCAATGCCAACGCATTAACACATGAGCAGTCCACTCACACACGCCCCTGGGGCCCAAAAACTCATCCATCGCTCCCTACCTAGCGCTCACACTTGCCTTTTCCCAAGCATCACATCAATGCATGATGCCTAGCTAGCGCCATGCCTCTTACAACACATAAGCCTTCATCGTCAAACATGGGTAACCTCAATTTATTCGTTATCCTTGGTTCAACACTTAGACCCCACACAACTTCTACAAGCGGAATCAACCCTTAAGGAAGAAATACTTCTATTTACCCTTGCTCGGGAACGTGAATTCCATCTTGGTAGCTGACTTCCCAGCTCCCTAATCAGACGAATCCCCAAAGTGGTAGGTTTTGGGTTGGCAATCTGCCACTCACCACCCAAGGAAACATCAAGACCGCCTCAAAAGTAGGAGTTCCCACATCACTCAAGATAGTCATGTTACATGGTCATCCTAGTGAAATGAGTTCTGTCATGACAGTGTTATATAACGAGACTAACACTCGTGGTCCGTCTATCACTCCTTATATAGAGACACCCCCGCCACAATGTCTCCATATGAATGATAGGATAAGACATCTGTAGCCTGTCACAACCTTGTTATCTATAAAGCGGGTCGCATCCAATAAGTGTCACCAGGATAAGTTCCTTCTAGTACCATATAACAGACCATGTTGTTACCCTTCAAGGCATGACCATTGTATGTCCCACATACATGCTCTAAGTTACAATGAAACAACTAGGGATCTAGTTGCTTATTGGTATTGTGGTAATGTAAATAAAACACTCATGTTTCAAAGACAACAATGAAGAAAAACATCTCATATTATTACATAACAAGCATTTATTCATTACGGGTGTTTACAAACTACAGGACCGCTACGAGGGTTTAGGGCATCACACCTAAACTTTTTCTCTAACCTTCTTCCTACAACAAAAATTACTTATACTTATTATTTTCCTAATTCTCACCAAGAAGGGAAAAGGATTCAAAGTTTCACAATTAACTTTATAGCGACTAAGAGAGAACCAAGTTCTGTATGTAGCCAAGATGGTCCATAAGATACGGATGAGATTGGTCCATCCTGGTGACAGCCAGATTGGATGTGGCCCCATTTTTGTATACTGATACCAAGATGTGATCCAAAAATCATTCATGTGAAGACAATGTGAGTTGGAGGCATCTTGTGCAATGAGTTTGCATAAGAACAACCCACGTCGAAATGTTACTTTTCTTTATAACACTGTTATATTCAAAATGACTATTTCAAAACTTAATGACCTAGGTAACTCTATCTAATCCTGAGGCAACTATGAACCCTGTTTATCGAAATTATCTTTGATCTACATAGGGACAGTAGTCAATTAGCATGCTCAATAAGTCTCCCATTTTTGGGGATAAGACGTAATAATAGCTGGGGACATAGCTTAAATAGGGAATTCACTCCTACCCGATTAGAGTTAATCAAGTAGTTGTTCCTTTTAAGTGCTGATGCCTTATCTTGAACAACGGGTCATGCCCTCTCATAGAAGAGAGGTTATAATTACTTATTAGAACATAAATCAATTAATTCATAGAGGATCAGTGGGAGCAAGGAGCAAAAGTATTTACAAGGGTAAAATGGTAATCTTGTCCAGCTATAAATACAACGACTGTGAAGGATTGACTGCAACGCATTATGGTTAAAATGGATAGAAATATATCTACAATGAGAGAGTGCAACTATCGACTATAAGTGGAATGTCTTGGTAATTAACGAATAGTATTAATTCATTAAAAAGTTTAACCAACTTAATTACAAATCGTTGAAGTCTCATGATCATATAGGTTATTGAGGTCCCTCTACTAGCTCGTAATTTAGAGTAGTAATTTGAGTTAACTTGACTGTGAGATTTGACATTAGGGTTTAGAATTTGAAATGTTCATTCGATTAGGTTTCTATTAATTATATTTAATACAATTGAAATGTTTAATATATCGAAAATGAACGAAGTTGGGCATCAATTAAATGTTAAATTATGATTTAAATAAAATAAATGAAATTAAATTCATTAAGTAAATTGGTATTTTATTATTTAATTATTAGATCTAATTAATAAAATTAATTAAAAATATAATTAATTAGTTTTTATTTAAAAATCAATTAATTGAATTAATTTTTAATAAAACTAATAAAGAAATAAAATTGGTTATTTGAAATATTGTATTACAATCATTTTAAACCAATTGCAATTACAAAAGTGGAGATTTCAAAAAGTTGAAATCTCGCATAGGTGCAAAGCACTTATTCACCAATTCCACTTTTCTTCATGAAGAAGACAGTACCTTCATGCAAGCTTGAAGCAAAGCATTTTAGAACTTCTTCAAGAACTCTGCAAAAGTCGAAACCTCCAAGCCCTCTACAATATATCATCAAAATCCAACACCACGCAAAGTCCCTCGCAAGAGCATATAAGAGAAGATCTTTGTGGTGGGTTGACTTGTAGATTGAAGCTTTTACGTGGAGCTCAGCTGGTAATGAAGAGGTCTTCAAAGGTATTGTGTACAACCCTCCTTATCTAATAGTTACTTTGAAGGAGTCTTTTAACATCAAATAATAAGTTAATTCAGATACTTATTGAATTAGATTATTCTTCAGTTTATCATGTTAGATATACTCTATCACATTGGCCCTAATGACCTTTTCCATATAAAGGCGTCTAGTATATTTGCCTTCAAAGGCAGACTCATCACAACAGGTAAAGAATTTCTTCTAACTCGCTAAAGTCCATTCTTCACCAATCTTAAACCCTTGAAGATTAAATGTGTCCTAGTCTTAGGTGCCAAAGTTGTGCTTTTTTAGGAAAATTTTAAGTACTTTATGTTGAGTTACCGCAGTTTTTAAAACATTTCAGTGTATGGAGGGCCTTAGTAAGATATTAGCTCTTAGCAAATTAAATATTTCCAGTTCTCGTTAGAACAAATATTGACACCATTCTAGAAAATAAATACTTTATTACAAGAACAGTAATACATTGATGTTCTACGCAAACAACTTTCTAGAATTAAGTTTCTCTTTTAAACCAGGAACTACAAATATACATCATCTATTAGTAATGAATTATTCTGTAAAGTACAATTGGAGAACTTTCACTGCCAAAGCAAGACCAGACTCCCCTCAGATTCCACCCGCATCATCATCTCAACAACATCAAATGTTGGCATACATTCGTGCACGAAAATGACCAGGATCCATAAGCACTCTAATCATTAATTATTGGTAAGATGAAAGCTTGCTGTAGCAGAAATAAATGGGTTTCGTGACTACCCTGTAGAATTCTCTAAAGACTGAAACCAGCTACTTACTCTCCTCTGAATCATGTTGTAGACCATCCACATCTCCCTACTATCTTGAAGCATAATACTTCATGTAAGGCAAGAAATCAGTATCCAGACACATACGATATCGATACATCAGAACTTCCAGATACAAATCTGACATGACGATTTGACGTATCTATACTTTCATAATACTTTGCCAAGATAACTATCTAACACGCGAATTGACTATATCTTAATTTTATGCGTACTTTTTTTTTTAAAGAAAAAAAGATTTTCAGTAACTCACTAATCTTTCCCAATCTAAAATTAGGCAACACCTATTTAAAAAAGCTCACTACTCGAGTCCAAACTAAAAGAAAAAAAATAATACACTTACCAACCCTAGACCTAAAATCATCTAATTCCATCTACATTTGAGTCCCCACAAAGTCCACCAAATATAAACGCATTTGGATAATCTTCAACAATTCAATGAAGAGTTCTCGTTTATCTTCATAATTCTCCTCTTAATTTCTTCTTCGTCTTGTAATATGTAACACTTTCTATGCATTTATTAACTATTGTACTTCAAACATCTTAAATGTGCTTTTTTTGTATAGTATTTCAGATGTTTTATTCTAATTTTGTTGCCTATGTTATAACTTGTATCTAAATTTATCTATATCACACTATTTTTTTAAAGAAAAAAAATGTATTTCAACGTATTAGTATCCTCATTTTTTTAGAATATATTTATAAAAAAAATATATAAAAAAAATGACATATCCTTAGACGTATCGTATCTTAGTTTTTTAGAAATATGACGAATCGCCATATCTGATCGTATCCGCTATCGTGTGCCTATCTGGTCTGTGCTTCAAGACTACTATCTTCTTGGTACTCTAGATGAGTTGTGGGATCAAAATAAGCCTGGATTAAGGGAATATCAAGACTAACTCACAACAAAGCAACCCAACGATGATAGAACACCATCTTTCTCACGAATTTTCAAAAAATTTGACAGTTGCAATTGCGCTTCAAAACATACAATCTCTTCAATATAATTGCAATACTCATGCAAGAGATTAATCTGCATGGAGATGGTAGCTCTGCCTTGGAGTTAATGAATGCTGAGAAGTGGGTGTTATGAGTTTAACTATAATATACTAACTTGATGAAGACAATAGCAAAAATACTTATTTTCCATTTGTGTTTTTCCTTTTCCTTTCAAAATTTATCAAATTTAGATTTCAATAAATCAATTCTTTTAATAAAACTGGAAATATTATTATTTTCAACAAAAAATTAATTTTCCTTAATAAATAATATATAATTATTTAAACAATTTAGTAATTCTTAATTAATTTAAATATCATATTAAATTAAATTATCACAATTCCATCTTCAATATTTACATCATATTTAAATATTCAGTTCTCCAATTTCATTTAAATTATAATTTAAACAACTTCAAATAACTTATCACGCTATTCTAACGCTAATCCGATTTACGCGCTAGTAGGGGGACCTCGCAGACCTACAGAATCATGGTCACAATGATTCGAGATAATCTGCTAAACCATTAGACGAACTAACCCCCATTCGTTAACTAATGGTGATCCACTAAAGCCATAGCTGAAACTCCCCCTCATTGTAGATATAATTTTGTCCACTCGATATAACATGATAGTAAGTTAACCTTTCAACAGGTATGTTCGTAATAACGGCTAGTTCAAATCTCTGTTTTACCCCCGAAATTACGTCTTGTTTTGTAAAGTCGCAATAGATCTCCTAATAACATTGATTTTGTGATCCACATCAAAACAAATCGATCACTATACTCTCGGCCAATGAGAGGGTG
>NC_052358.1:29130594-29199045 GCF_009727055.1 Benincasa hispida | reverse complement strand
CTGAAGACCAGGGCATACAGGGACATGCCAATTGGTGTTTTGTAGGCAGTTCTATAAGCCCATAGTGCTTCATCAAGCTTGGGTGACCAATCCATCCTGGCAGTATTAACTACCTTCTCCAAGATAGTTTTGATTTCTCTGTTAGAAATCTCTGCCTACCCATTAGTCTGTGGGTGAGTAGTTGCAACTTGATGGCTGACGTTGAATTTAGTCAACAAGTTAGCAATTATGCGATTGATAAATTAAGAGCCCTCATCGCTGATTAAGGCCCGTGGCGTCCCATATCGAGCAAAAATGTTTTTCTTCAGAAACTTCGCCACAGTGGTTGCATCATTCTTGGGACATGTGATGGCCTCAACCCATTTCAATACATCATCAACTGCAACTAGAATATATTGATGACCTTCAGATGGTGGAAACGAGCCCATGAAGTCAATTCCCCAAACATCAAATAATTCAACTTCTAAGATTGACGTCAATGGAATTTCATTTCTTTTAGACATATTCCCCGTCCTTTGACACCTGTCACATTGCACAACCTGGGCATGGGCATCTTTAAACAGTGTTGGCCAAAAGTAGCCGCACTGCAAGACTTTTGCTGTCTTCCTTTGCCCCCCAAAATTTCCTCCGTATGGGGACTCATGATAAAGCTCTAAAATGTGCTTGGCTTCATGCTTAGGAACACATCAGCATATTATATGATCAGGTCCTTGTCGATAGAGGAATGGATCGTCCCAGAAATAAAATTTGGCTTCATGTATTAGCTTCTTCTTCTACTGGTATGTATAAATATTCGGTAATTGACCGCAAACTAGGAAGTTTACTATGTCCGCATACTAGGGAACATTAATGTCTATTGCCATTAGCAGCTCATTTGGGAATCTTTCCTCAATATCTTTTTCTGTCCCTTGAACCTTACAATTTTCCAATCTTGACAAATGATCTACGACTTGGTTCTTGGTGCCCTTCCGGTCTTTGATTTCTAGGTCAAACTCTTACAGGAGCAACACCCACCGTATCAACCTCGGTTTTGCATCCTTCTTCATCATTAGATATTTAATCACAGAATGATCTATATACACCACCATATTTATTTCGATTAAGTATTGTCGGAACTTTTCTAGTGCAAATACCACTACGAGCATTTCTTTTTCTGTGGTCATATAGTTCTCCTGTGTGCTGTTCAATGTTTTGCTCGCATAATAAATAGGATGCAACACCTTTTCCCGGCGTTGACTCAAAACTGTGCCCACAGCATATCCGCTAGCATCACACATTAATGCAAATGGTTGTGTCCAATCGGGTGCAATCAAAATTGGTGCAGAGATTAGTGCCTCTTTCAAGGTGTTAAATGCTTTAGTGCAGATTTGGAAATTGCATCAATTTTTGCCTGATCGACTTCCAATCTTGCCTTGGAGATTTTGTGACCTAGAACTATTCCTTCCTCCACCATAAAGTGGCATTTCTCCCAGTTCAGAATAAGATTTGTTGCCACGCATCTCTTCAAGACTTTTTCGAGGTTAGTCAAAGAGAAGTCATAATTACTGCTGAAGATTGAGAAATCATCCATGAATACCTCGACTGACTCCTCCAAGTAATATGAAAATATTGCCATCATACATCGTTGGAAAGTTCTTGGTGCATTACAGAGTCCAAATGGCATGCGTCGGAATGCAAACGTACCAAATGGGCACGTGAAGGTTGTCTTTTCTTGGTCCTCCGGTGCAATTGCTATTTGGTTATACCCTGAATAGCCATAAAGAAAACAGAAAAATTCATTCCCAGCAAGTCTATCTAACATCTGATCAATGAACGAGAGTGGAAAGTGGTTCTTTTTAGTGGCCAAATTCAGCTTGCGATAATCCATGCAGATTCTCCACCCCATAGTTGTCCTTGTGGGAACCAATTCGTTCTTGTCATTAGTGATGATTGTCATCCCCCCCTTTTTCGGCACACATTGTATTGGGCTCATCCAACTGCTATCAGATATCGGGTAGATGACACCGGTGTCCAGCCATTTTACTATTTCCTTCTTTACAACCTCCTTCATGGCAGGGTTCAAGCGGCGTTGCCTTAATACTGATCCATTCTTTCCTTCTTCCAGACGAATCTTGTGCATGTAATATGAGGGACTGATTCCTCGAATGTCTGCCAAGGTCCATCCTAAGGCTTTTGCGTTATTTCTTAGGATCCGTATGAGAGCATCTTCTTTCTCCTTAATCAATGATGCAGAAATAATAACTGATAACATGTCGTTACTCCTTAAGTCAGCATACTTTAGGCGAACCGACAACGGCTTTAACTCCAACATAGGTGGTTCTTCTAAAGATGGCTTAGTTCACTGCGATGTTCGTTCAGATAACTTGAGCTGTTCAAAATTAGATTCCGCATGAATTGCATCGTAATCCTCCTCCAACATTGCGCCGATTTCAAAGTCCTCCTCCTCTATTTCCTGCAGGGGTTCGTGCCATTGTTCTCCCTGCAACTATTCGATATATTAGTAGTTCTCTATATCTCTTGGGTACTTCAACGCATTGAGTACGTTGAATTTTACTTCTTGATCATCGACCCAGATGGTCAACTCTCTTTTCTGCACATCGATTAACGCCCACTCTGTGGCGAGAAATGAGCGTCCCGGGATGATAGAAATTTCTCTATCTGCCTCATAATCTAGCATAACAAAGGATCCTTCATTTTAGTAGGGAGATTATTTTGAAACAAAGCGCTACACTCATATGTTAATGCACTTCATTTTCCCCAATCTTTCTCTTATTTGCGAGAATATCCTTGAGAAATTTCACATAACTCGGCATTTTCTCTAATGCTTCTATCAAGGGAATATTAATGTATAGCTGGCGAAGAACGTCCAGAAACCTCTGAAACTATTTGCTATCATCTTTCTTTTTCAGCCTGGATGGAAAAGGTGGAGGATCCCGCCGTGTTTTTTACTCACTTTGCTGCTTGGTGAGGTCCTATGCTTGTTGTGTGTCATTGGTTGGAGGTTGCGTTGATTAAGAATTCAAGTCTTGAGAGGCTTCTTCTTTTGTAGATAATCTTACTTCTGAACTAGGGTCGCTTCCGTTATTCAATAACTTGTCATTCATCAACAGTAATCTGCTGGTGTTATTACCGCATCCGGTACCTTCGGCATAATGGGGGCTGTCGTTCTACCACTCCGCAGTGTCACTGCATGGCATTGTTCTTTACCTCTTTCCCCCGACACCCCTGAGCTTCCATGCTGCGTACCAAGCTTTTTCTTCTTTAATTCTCTCGTAAGCTGATCTATATGATCTTCTAATTCTTTGAGAGAGTCAGCTTGCGATTGTCTCATTGCCTCGCTCTTTTCAATATAATGCTTTAATGATGTCTCCAGAGACGAGGTACTGCAAGAGGTATCATATGCGAACAGTTGGTCATAGTGTGGCGTACCTTGAGAATTACTTAGGTTGCAGTCCGGATTAGTGAAGACTAAAGGGTTGCCTCGATCCTTTTGATAACTAAATTGATAGAAACCATGGCCCTCCTGGTTGAGATTCTCATCCAAACCAAAAATTGGGTGACCCCCCCAACTAGGGTTGTGATTGTTGCCCAATGCTTCATCATACATAGCATATACGGGTTATTGATTCCATGGGCAGACGTCTACTGGATGTACCTCTTCCCATTGAGTGCACTCCATAGCAGTCGTATGAGTCACCGCATTAACTTGCGTTGTTCCTTGGGAAAGAGTTCTCTGCTGATTAGCCACCGTCTGGAAGAGCAATGTCATCGTGGTCATTTGCTCGACCAATGCGCTCATTGTGTTCGTTGGCGCATCGACCCTTTCTACTTTTTCTGGCTCCAGACATCTTACTTCAAGCCCAGTATCAATCCATTCGTCTGAATGTCGCGATATGCAATCCAATATGTTCTTTGCTTCCATATATGACTTATTCATTAATCGTCCCTTTGCAAAGGAGTCGGCAACTACTTGTGTTGATGGGTCCAGGCCATTGTAAAAGGTTTCCATCAAAATACTATCAGAAATCCCAATATGCGGACAGTTCTTTACTAACTGTCGAAATCGCACCCAAGCAGTGCTCAGGGTTTCATAACCCTTTTGCTCGAAATTCAAAACCTCCCTCTGCCTCTTTGCATTGATAGACGGAGGGAAGAATCTGTTCATGAACCTATCAACCAATTGCTCCCATCCATGAATTTCGCCTGGCTCTAATGCTTGAGCCCACCTCTTTGCTTCATCCCGCAATGTGATGAGAATAGATACAGTTTAAGACTTTCTTGAGTTACACCAGGCATGGAGAATGCGCTACACATGTCTGCAAAATTAGTCAAATGTGTGTATGGGTCTTCTCCCTGTAATCTTCTGAATTGTCCCACATTCTGAATCATTTGAAGCATGATAGGTTTTATTTCAAAGCTTACATTCCTCTCAACTACTAGTCTTGAAATCCCTAGTGAAAAATTATAGAAATCTGGCACTGCATATTCCCTCATAGGGATATTCTGGTTAGCAGCAAGAAAAACAAGATCTTGCACTGGCAAATCTCCCCTCTGGTTTCCAGCAGGTGCCATATTCTCATCAACCATATTTCTTCACCAATTAATTCAGCCCTGATGAACTCTGCGCGAAGAATACACTTAATCTCTGGGTCCACTTAGAGTTACAAGATCATCCCAGCACTCTTAAGTCGTCAGACTACTCTCCGCGGTGAACAGTCAGTACAAAGAGATCTGTCATGCACGTAACATGAAAATATTCAACATTAACCATTAATCGTTCCCCGACAACGGCGCCATAAACTTGTAACGGGTTTGGGTTGATGATATAAATTGCTCACAATGATGCGATACTACTTCTAGTTATGCGTTGATTATGGAAGCGTGGTAATAGACAAGGTTATAAGAGGTTACAATAGTGGTTGTTGTGAAACCTTAAACCAGAGTTAGTTCGAGTAAATTTCGAGGATGAAATTTTCTTAAGGGAGAAGTAAATCTGAAACTCGGATTTCCATTTTTCCTAATTAAGCAAGTGGTTAAGGAAATTAACTAAGTGAAAGTTAAATCCTATGTTGAAATGAAGGAAATTTCTAAGTGTTGAATAGATTTTCCTTGAGTAGTTTTGAGTTAAGCTTTAATTGGGGAAATTTGACAAGTCGTTAACGACCTACTGTAACAAGTACATCAACTTTTCGGTGACAATTATTCGATGCATCAAACAGAGAATTAATGCCATCACATCAGTGCAATCATAAGAGAGAAGAAGTTTTTCACCCTGAAGCTCTATAAATACCGAAGGTCACCTTTAGTGAAGGAGATCGTTCAGTCTACAGAATTCACTGTATAGATAGAAGTTAGCCTTGTTCATAGTTTTTCTTTTACTTAGAAGGCAGAAGCGAGTGAAGGGAGATTACACTGAGAGATCGTCCTGGTGAACTTGGAAGAGTGCCGGGGAGTGTCAAAATCAGAGAGAGGGCCAACTCTTACGAAAGCAAGAACATCTTTTGGGCAGAATAGAGATAACAGTGTAAAAGCCTTGGGAGGCAAGATATTGCTACCAGGCTCTCTACCCTTATTTTCCATTGTCATTTTGTACTTTGAATCTATTTTTAAAAATGGAGATTGCATCTTTATATCTGTCCACTCTCTTTACATTACGCATGAGTAGCTAAATTTGTCGAATGGGTTGAGAAGCACTTAGCTAGCATAACCTGAGATCTTCATGCTATGCGATTATCTTGTATTATGTATGCATCATTCGTCCTTTAGAGATACTCGAGAGGGTAGACTAAGGATAGAATCTAGGCTTGGAAAAGTCAGATTAAAATCTAGGCTCGGGAGAGTCAGATTAGAACTGCATAATCAAGAGATAGAAGCTTAGGAATAAGCTTTGTTTGCTATTAACGCATCACATGCACCCTAGATATAGGATATGATTATATGCGGTCGCCTTGTCCTTGTGTGCATCTTTCATCATCACATAGGCAAGAAGTAGAGACTTAGATATAAGCTCTATAGACATTATCGCATTCATCGCATGCGTCCTAAAATTAGGAGCTATCGCATTTGCATTGGAAAATGAACTGTTGTCGCATGAGTATAGCATGATCGCATAGCTTGTGAACGCATTCTCAAGAAATGCTAGCTAAAGACCTTCTCCACCCATTCCTCCGCATACTCAGTGTATCTGTCAAATAATTACTCTTTTCTCAAATGCGCCGTATACTTTTTCTACCTTAAATAACAACCCAACCAGCACCTTGATTTATTTGTTACCGCAAAGTGATCTAAAATTACCATCGCATATTGTTTTCCTTAGTCCCTGTGTTCGACCCTGGGCTTACCAGGCAACTCAGTAGGATTTATACTTTTAGTCCCTGTGTTCGACCCTGGGCTTACCAGGCAATCTAAGAAGTTGGACTGCAACCAAGTTCAGAAGTGAGTGCAACGTTCCCTGGACGAGCAGCTATTTAAGAATTGAAAGAATTTGCCATGGTACATAGACGTGGTAAACTTTTCTGGTTTGGGAGCAATTTCATGAAGATTATACCAACCACCAAAAGAGGCGCTTCAGAACATGACTGCAGATCATATTATTCGGGATGAGCCAAATCTTTATAAGAGGGGGTCAGACCAGATTCTTTCTGCGCCTAATGTGTACATTGTCTGCTCCAACCAATGCATATTATCACAATGTCATGACTCCTCGCCATATGGAGGGCACTTTGGAGGCCAACACATGGACAAGCCGAAAGTATTACAAAAGTTGTATTATTGGTCAATACACTATTCAAGGATGCATAGAAGACCTAATGCAATGGAAGTGTGACCGGGTGCCAACGCACGAGTAATATTTCATGAAGCACAACGATGCCTATGAACATCATTTTAGAACTGGAATGTTTTCGAACGTCTAGGGTATTAACTTCAATGGGACCATATTCCACCATCGCATGGTCACAAATATATTCTGGTTAGCCGTCGAACTATGTTTAGTGGGTAGAAACGGTAGCTATGCGCCGCAAGTGATGTGGGCGGTAAGTCCTCCAAGTTCCTGAAGAAAAATATTTTCACGTCGTTTTGGGCACTCCCACGTGCCATAATAAGTGATGAAAAGGTTCCCACTTTCTCAATCACATCGTCAAAAAATTTTGCTGCTTCAAATATAATATCCTCCATAAAGTGGAACCCGCATACCATCCATAGACGAATGGGTCCAGGCTGAATTGTCCAACCGGGAAATCAAGTTGAATAATTAAGAGAAGGTGGTAAAGCTCATGAAAAAGATTGGGCAACAAAGTTGAACGATACGTTATGGCCCAATACAGACCCGCCTATAAGACACGCTATAGGCATGTCCTCCGTATGCTTTGGTGTTTGGTAAAAGCATGTCATTTACGCACTTGAAGCTAGAGCACAAAGTGCTGTGGGCAGTGAAAGGCTTACTTTGACTTAAAAGGCAACAGGGGAAGCAAGAAAACTTCCCAATTGGTTGAGCTTGATGAGTAGAGAACGCAAGCTTGGGAGAATGCCAAAATTTACAAAGAACAAGCGAAAACGATGGCAAATGACAAATAGTTAATGCGGGAAGAATCTCCACGTCCGACAAAAGAATCTACTGTATTCAATTCGCAGCTAGGCTTCTTTTTCCGGAAAATTAAAGTCACGTTGGTCTAGACCCTTTATTGGATCAAAGAAAGTAATGCCCACATGGCGTGGGTCGAAGCTGATTAATGAGGAAAGGGAACCTGCCGTATCAAGGTTAACGGGAAAAGAGTCAAAGATATATTTGTTGGCAGGTGGATTTTTCATCGGGAAAAGACCTCTGTAGACCTAAGAAATTCGGAATGAAGAAAAATCGAAAAGCCCCTGCGATGGCCAATGCAACAGAAATCATCAGGGCCGCAAGTTTTTGGAATATCCTTTTCTTACCAATGATTAATGAAACCTCTCACTACTCTTCTCTCTTTTAACTTGTTATCGTTATATTTATCTTCAAAAAAAATGGAGAAAAATTTGTTAACTTTGTTCTTCCTTTTCATTATTTGAGACCCTCTCAATGTTTTCTTTGCAACGTTCGTGGTGAATGATTGTGGAGGCGCTACAACGAAGAAACGCAACTACTTTATTCTATACTGCAATCGAAGAGAGCAGTTCGCCGCAAGAAGGATGCGTTCACAAATAAATGTGGGCGACAGAGAAAATTGGGGGTTGTATCTTTTCCCTTGACTTTATTTATTCCAAATATTGCACTAATTCGCATCGATTTTTTAACTTTGATCATTTTAGCATCGCATCCTCTTTAGTCGGCACAATCATTTAACATTGATTAAATTTAGTAAGTCAGCCGCATTATTTCTCTTTCCCAATTGTATGATTTCAATGATGAAACACATGCCCTCTATTTTTTTGTATATACTAGAGTCAACTTAATTTTAAAGGGCAGTCAACTTATGAAAAATTTCTAAGAAGTCAGTGGTCACTAGCGTTCTTTTCAAACTGACTTTTACGAAACGCTCCTAAGGGCAATTGCATGACTTCTTCAATCTTTCGATGCAATGGGGACATTGCTAACGTTAAATTTGGGGTAAACGGTAAAATTCATTTCCAACCTTGCCTATTTTTAGTTTTCTTCTACAAAAAAAAAAACAAAACATTGCACATCGGATCCTACTTGACTTTAGACCTAAGAATAGAGCGCCTTGCTCGTAGTTGGATATCCACATGAACACGCTGGGGGCAAGCCAAAACGAAGAACTAGAACTTGGATCAGCCACTAGGGTCATAAAAAAAAATATGTCTAAAAATACGTCAAGGATAAAAAATCCATTTGGAAAAATACCCCAAGTTGAATTTTTTTTTTTATGAAAATAAATCAATGCGATGCCTAAGAATCTAGTAAAGTCTTTTTAAAGGTTAGACTTGCAGTCCCCTAAATTTTAGAAAATAATTTTAAGAAGGCCTGATAAAATTTAGAAGTTTTGGTAGGCATGGGAATTTGAATAAGGCATCCTTTTGTGAAATCTAAGGAAGAGGAAGGCCGGTCGATTTTCTAAGGAAGACTTAGCTTATGCTTGAGGACAAGCGTTGTTTAATATTTGGAGGTGTGATAAGGGCAGAAACGCACCGTTATTAAGCACAAAGTTATAAAACAATGCAGGGTTGGCGATGGTAAAAGTATACATATTGCATCCAAGAAGCATTAAATACAACAATATTGCGATCGGCATGCCATCCATCGCATTAAAAATAGCTAATTTATGTATTTTTGTGCAGAAATGTGTTGACACAAAGCGAATGCAACCAAAGAAATTAGCGTCCGAGCGGCACTAAGCAAGCGTAACCGCAAGGCTATATTGCGATCGTTGCACTCGCAAAAATCTGCTTAAGAAGGTTGGCCCGCATAGAGCCGGCAACATCAAAGGTGAGGTGCATCTGGGTGAAAGCTTAATAAATCACGATGGGGAAGAAAGTTGATGAACGGTCCGATTTCTGAATTAAAGTTAACAAGCCGTTAACAGACTTAATTGTAGGAAAAGGAGGTGATGGAACCAGAGATTGCGTCCACCTCGGAGCCGAAAGAACAAGGGATCGTAAGAATACAACTGCCACCATTCCCCCAGAGACTCAAAAAGAAAAAAAAATGATGAGGTACAGTATCAACGCTTCATGGATATGCTAAAAATGTTGCATATTAACATTTCGTTCACTGAAGCAATTGAACAGATGCCTACATATGCGAAGTTTCTAAAGGATATGGTGACAAAGAAGAGAGGCACTGGTAAGTTCGTAACAGTGGCTTTGACGCAGAGTTCAAAATCTATAATCCCAACGAAAATGCGCGACCCTGGGAGTTTCACTATACCTTGCTCTATTGGAAGATTATACATCGGTCAAGCGCTATGCGATCTGGGGGCCAGCATCAACTTGATGCCCTTATCAATTTTCAAGCAGCTGAATGTGGGGCAGCTTGCGCCAACGACGGTGACTCTCCAATTAGCGGATAGATCTCTTGTGCATCCAGAGGGGAAGGTGAAGGATGTTCTAGTTACAATCGACAAATTCATATTACCAGCAGATTTCATCATCCTGGACTACGAAGCAGACAAGGATGTGCCCATCATCCTGGGGCAACCATTTTTATCTACCGATCGCGCCCAGATTGATGTGTACAAAGGAGAGATCACGCTGAGCGTGAATGGACAAAAGCTCAGGTTTGACATTATCCAAGCCATGAAATATCCTGATGAAGAAGACCTCAATGAATCCGACGATGAACCAAGTTTAAATGTCGAAGAGAAACCTAAAGATGAGAATGAAGATGAGGATGCGATCGCATCCATTGTAGCATGCAATGCAATCACATAAAAAACAACCAAAGAAGATAAGATGATCGCATCCCAAGATGATAAACCGATAGTGAATGAAGAAAGAAAAACAACAAAACCATCCTTGGAACAACCACCAATAATAGAGCTGAAGACCCTTCCTATCCACCTGAAATATGCGTTTCTGGAGCAGAATGAAAAGCTACCTATAATCATTTCCTCTACATTTAATGAAGACCAAGAAAATACGCTGCTGAGCATTGTGATCATGTAAAAGCAATTGGCTGGACGCTCGTAGACATTAGAGGAATCAACCCCGCATACTACATGCATAGGATTCGTCTCGAAGAGAATCACAAAGGATCGATCGAACATCAATGCAGACTCAACCTTGCGATGAAGGAGGTCGTAAAGAAGGAGATAATCAAGTGGTTAGATTCGGGCATCATCTATCCAAAAGCCGACAGCACGTGGGTCAACCTCGTGCAATGTGTGTTGGAGAAAGGAGGGATGGCGGTAGTCCCTAATGCAAATAACGAACTGATATCGCAAAGGACCATCACAGAATGGTGGATTTGCATGGACTACTGTAAATTAAATGCGGCAAAAAAGAAGGATCATTTCCCTTTGCCTTTCATCGACCATGCTAGACCGTCTAGCTAGAAATGATTTCTACTGCTTATTGGATGGATATGCCAGCTATAACCAGATCATGATCGCTTCTGAAGATCAAGAAAAAACCACATTCATCTGCCCGTATGGAACATTTGTGTTTCAACGCATGCTGTTCGACCTCTGTAATGCGCCAGTACTTTCCAAAGGTGTGTGATGGCCATCTTTTCTGAATATCTCGAAGACTTTGTGAAATTTTCATGGACGACTTCTTTGTGTATGGGCAAACATACGAAGTCTATTCAACAACCTAGAGAAGATATTGAAAAGATGTGAAGAGACGAACCTCGTGCTTAATTGGGAGATATGCCATTTCATGGTGAAGGAAGGCATTGTGCTTGGGCACAAGGTCTCTAAGGATGGGTTGGAGGTGGACAAGGCAAAAATTAAGGCGATTGAAAGCTCCCACCTCCAACGAATATAAAGGTTGCCAGTAGCTTCTTGGGACATGTTAGCTTTTATAGACGTTTTTCCAAAGACTTTTTAAAGATTGCACGACCACTGGGTGCGTTGATGGAGGCAGATAGAAAGTTTGACTTCAATGACCAATGCCTCAACGCATTCATGATTTTGAAGAACGCATTAACGACCACATCGGTATTGATCCCACCAGATTGGACACAGCCCTTTGAATTAATGTGCGACGCAAGTAGTTATGTGATGGGAGCAGTGCTGGCGTAGAAGAGAAAAACAATACTACATCCCATCGCATATGCGAGCAAAACCTTGAATATTGCTCAAACAAACTACACCACTACAGAAAAAGAATTGCTTGCGGTGATATTTGCGTTGGAGAAATTCATAGCTTATTTGCTAGGAACTAACGTACTCATTCACACTGACCACTCAACGATAAAATATTTGATGACAGAAAAAGATTCAAGGCCGAGATTGATTTGATAGGTTCTCCTCCTCCAAAAATTCGATATGGAAATCATTGATCACAAGGGGATGAAGAACCAGGTTGTGGACCATTTATCCAGATTAGAAAATCTAGAAGTTGACTGCAACCAGTCAGAAGTGAGTGCAACGTTCCTGGACGAGCAGCTATTTAAGATTGAAGAATTGCCATGGTACATAGACGTGGTAACTTTTCTGGTTTGGGAGCAATTTCATGAAGATTATACCAACCACCAAAAGAGGCGGCTCAGACATGACTGCAGATCATATTATTGGGATGAGCCAAATCTTTATAAGAGGGGGTCAGACCAGATTCTGCGCCTATGTGTACATGATGCTGCTCACCAATGCATATTATCACAATGTCATGACTCGCCATATGGAGGGCACTTTGGAGGCCAACACATGACAGCGAAAGTATTACAAAGTATGTATTATTGGTCAACACTATTCAAGGATGCAAGAGACTATGCAATGAAGTGTGACCGGTGCCAACGCACGAGTAATATTTCATGGAAGCACACGATGCCTATGAACATCATTTTAGAACTGGAATTGTTCGACGTCTAGGGTATTAACTTCATGGGACCATTTCCACCATCGCATGGTCACAAATATATTCTGTTAGCCGTCGACTATGTTTCCAAGTGGGTAGAAACGGTAGCATGCGCCGCAAGTGATGTGGCGGTAGTCTCCAAGTTCCTGAAGAAAAATATTTTCACTCGTTTTGGCACTCCACGTGCCATAATAAGTGATGAAGGTTCCCACTTTCTCAATCACATCGTCAAAAATTTGCTGCTCAAATATAATATCCTCCATAAAGTGGACACCGCATACCATCCATAGACGAATGGTCAGGCTGAAGTGTCCAACCGGGAAATCAAGTTGATATTAGAGAAGGTGGTAAAGCCTTCATGAAAAGATTGGGCAACAAAGTTGAACGATACGTTATGGGCATACAGGACCGCCTATAAGACACCTATAGGCATGTCTCCGTATGCTTTGGTGTTTGGTAAAGCATGTCATTTACCACTTGAGCTAGAGCACAAAGTGCTGTGGGCAGTGAAAAGGCTTAACTTTGACTTAAAGGCAACAGGGGAAGCAAGAAAACTCCAATTGGTTGAGCTTGATGAGTAGAGAACGCAAGCTTGGGAGAATGCCAAAATTTACAAAGAACAAGCAAAACGATGGCATGACAAATAGTTATGCGGGAAGAATCTCCACGTCGGACAAAAGATCTACTTTTCAATTCGCAGCTACGGCTCTTTCCCGGAAAATTAAAGTCACGTTGGTCTAGACCCTTTATGATCAAAGAAGTATGCCCACATGGCGTGGTCGAGCTGATTAATGAGGAAGGGACCTGCACGTTCAAGGTTAACGGGAAAAGAGTCAAGATATATTGTGCAGGTGATTTTCATCGGGAAAAGACCTCTGTAGACCTAAGAAATTCGGAATGAAGAAAAATCGAAAGGCCCCTGCGATGGCATGCAACAGAAAATCATCAAGGGCGCAAGTCTTTTGGAATATCCTTTTCTTACCAATGATTAATGAACTCTCACTACTCTTCTCTCTTTTAACTGTTATCGTATATTTATCTTTAAAAAAATGGAGAAAAATTTTGTTAACTTTGTTCTTCTTTTCATTATTTGACCCTCTCAATGTTTTCTTTGCAACGTTCGTGGTGAATGATTGTGGAGGCGCTACACGAAAGACGCAACTACTTTATTCTATCACTGCAATCGAAGAGAGCAGTTCGCCGCAAAGAAGGATGCGTTCACAAATAATGTGGGCGACAGAGAAAATTTGGGGGTTGTATCTTTCCTTGACTTTATTTATTCCAAATATTGCACTATCGCATCGCATTTTAACTTTGATCATTTTAGCATCGCATCCTCTTTAGTCGGCACAATCATTTAACATTGATTAATTTAGTAAGTCACCGCATTATTTCTCTTTCCCAATTATGATTTCAATGATGAAACACATGCCTCTATTTTTTTGTATATACTAGAGTCAACTTAATTTTAGGGCAGTCAACTTATGAAAAATTTCTAGAAGTCAGTGGTCTACTAGCGTTCTTTCAAACTGACTTTTTACGAAACCTCCTAAGGGCATTGCATGACTTCTTTCAATCTTTCAGCAATGGGGACATTGCTACGTTTAAATTTGGGGTACGGTATTCATTTTCAACCTTGCTATTTTTAGTTTCTACAAAAAAAAAACAAAACATTGCAATCGGATCCTACTTGACTTTAGACTAAGAAAGAGCGCCTTGCTCGTAGTTGGATATCCACATGACACCTATGGGGGCAAGCCAAAACGAAGACTAGGAACTTGGATCAGCACTAGGTCATAAAAAAATATGTCTAAAATACGCAAGGATAAAAAACATTTGAAAAATACCCCAGTTGAATTTTTTTTTTATGAAATAAATCATGCGATGCCCTAGAATCTAGTAAAGTCTTTTTAAAGGTTAGACTTGCAGTCCCTAAATTTTAGAAATATTTTAAGAGGCCTGGATAAAAATTTAGAAGATTTTGGTACATGGGATTTGAATAAGGCATCCTTGTGAAATCTAGGAAAGAGAAGGCGGTCGATTTTCTAAAGGAAGTCTTTAGCTTATGCTTGAGGACAAGCGTTGTTTAAATTTGGAGGTGTGATAAGGGCAGAAACGCACGTTATTACAGCACAAAGTTATAAAACAATGCAGGGTTGCGATGGTAAAAGTATACAATATTGCATCCAAAAGCATTAAATACACAATATTGCGATCGCATGCATCCATCGCATTAAAATAGCTAATTTATGTATTTTTGTGCAGAAAATGTGTTGACACAAAGCGGAAATGCAATCCAAAGAAATTAGCGTCCGAGCGCACTAAGCAAGCGTAACCGCAAGGCTATGCGATCGTTTGCACTCGCAAAAATCTGCTTAAGAAGGTGGCCGCATAGAGCCGGCACATCAAGGTGGGTGCATCTGGGTGAAAGCTTAATAAATCACGATGGGAAGAAAGTTGATGACGGTCGATTCTGAATTAAGTTAACAAGCCGTTAACGACTTATTGTAGCAAGTACACTGAACTTTTCGGTGACAATTATTTGGCGCATCAGACAAAGAATTAATGCCATCCCATCAGTGCAATCATAAGAGAGAAGAAGCTTTTCACCGTGAAGCTCTATAAATATGAAAGGCCACCTTCAGTGAAGGAGTTCGTTCAGTCTACAATTCACCATATAGATAGAAGTTAGCCTTGTCCATAGTTTTTCTTTTACTTAGAAGGTGGAAGCGAGTGAAGGGAGATTACACTGAGAGATCATCCCAGTGAACTTGGAAGAGTGCTAGGGAGCATCGAAATCAGAGAGAGGGCCAACTCTTGCGGAAGCAAGAACATCTTTTGGGCAAAATAGAGATAATAGTGTAAAAAAGCTTTGGGAAGCAAGATATTGCTACCAGGCTCTCTACCCTTATTTTCCATTGTCATTTTGTACTTTGAATCTATTTTTAAAAATGGAGATTGCATCTTTATATCTGTCCACTCTCTTTACATTACGCATGAGTAGCTAAATCTGTCGAATGGGTTGATAAGCACTTAGCTAGCATAACCTGAGATCTTCATGCTATGTGATTATCTTGTATTATGTATGCGTCATTCGTCCATTAGAGATACTCAGGAGGATAGTCTAAGGATAGAATCTAGGCTTGGAAAATTCATATTAGAATCTAGGCTCGAAAGAGTCAGATTAGAACCGCATAATCAAGAGATAGAAGCTTAGGAATAAGCTCTGTTTGCTATTAACGCATCGCATGCACCCTAGATATAGGATATGATTGTATGCAATCACCTTGTCCTTGTGTGCATCTTTCATCATCGCATAGGCAGGAAGTAGACACTTAGGAATAAGCTCTATAGACATTATCGCATTCATCGCATGTGTCCTAAAATTAGGAGCTATCGCATTTGCATTGGAAAATGAACTGTTGTCGCATGAGTATAGCATGATCGCATAGCTTAAACGTATTCTCAGGAAACGCTAGCTAATGATCTTCTCCACCCATTCCTCCACATACTCAAGTGTATCTATTGCATAATTACTCTTTTCTCAAATCTGCCACATACTTTTTATACCTTAAACAACAACCCAACCAACACCTTGATTTATTTGTTACCGTAAAGTGATCTAAAATTACCATTACATATTGTTTTCCTTAGTCCCTGTGTTCGACCCTGGGCTTACCAGGCAACTCAGTAGGATTTATACTTGGGTCTTACTGAGTAAACTTGCACGCATAATGCATATTCCACCATCGCATTCTACACCATTATTTCATCGCATAAAATAGCGCATCAAGCCTTAAGAGATGATGAGGATCGGTTGCTAAAGGCCTATAAATACCACCTCAAGGTTTCTCTTCAGTTCATAACACAAATTCCCTTAAAAAAAATTAGGAAGAGTGGTTGAGGGAAAGTTTGGAGTAGGCTATGCGTTGATCATGAAGAGCATGCGTTGATAGCAAGAACCATGCGTTGATCAAAAGGCTTAAGGTACCGATGTTGTCCGGGCGATGGGGGCAGACTGTAACCCAAGTTCAAACAAGGAGTTCTCCCAAAATACTTTTGCAAATCAGGTGATTCTTGAGCCAAAATCTCATAAATTGAGTATAGTTTATGTGTGAGGGCTGCTGTAAGGAAACCTAATTGAAGGTCTGTCAAAATAGAAGGAAACCCAAAAGTGTTCATAGAATCAGTGACAGACGAGCAAGGTGGAGTAATCTTAAGATTCTGAGCTCTTGTGGTGAATTTTGAAGCTCAAAGTTTAAGATAAGTAAGTTAAGAAATTTCCAAAGACGTTTGTAGAAGGAAGTGTCTCAAAATAAGGTCTGAATGGTGATTAATTTGAGCTTCAAAGTGAATATGGAATTTAAGGTTCAAAAAGGAAGCTAGAGGAAACCAGGGAACATGGAAAAAGAGAAAGGTTCCAGCAAAACAAGGTGAATGACTCTAAATGCTTATGAATGTTTTAGGAATGTTTTAGTACTGATCCTTGATGATAGTATTTAGTATAGCTCTATGTACACATAGGACAAGTTCAAAGGCTAGGTTAAAGGGTTTAGCAAAAGGGACTTTCCCTTAGACAAGGCTTGGTTAAAGGGTTGAGCAAAAGGGATTCACCCTTCAAAGAAGAATAGTGCGAAGGGCTAAGCAAAAGGGTCTATCTCTCAAATATAGATTAGTTAAAAGTGATGGAACACGAGATATACGCAGCAGAATAAGGATCTAATTACACTCTAATTGCTTTTAATTAAAAGGAAATTAGCATGCAAATGAAGGAAAAAAACAGTAAATTAATAGGGATAGAATACAACTTTTGTAGCTCTCGAAAACTGCTTTTCCTCGCCGAATCTTGACCCAAAATCTTTCGGACCATCACTAGAGTTGACCTACTATCCTTTGGACTCAGAACCAGGTTGTGGGACCCGATGGATGAAGAACCCGAGAGAGAGAAAGAGATGGAAAAAGAAGATGGATTTTTTGGGTTGGGTTTTGGGTTTTTTTTCAGCCCAATTTTTAAAAACTAGTTTTTGCAAAATGTCAAAAGTTTTTAATCTAAATTGAAAGCCCGTATTTATAGAAAAGAGCCATGTAAAAATTGCATGAAACCAATTCATAAAAACCCAAAACCTAGAATCCACTATCTAAGTGGGCTTAATGTCTCCACTATAAGCCAACACCTAGCCCACTATTTTGTTAGTGGAATTATCCAACAAAAGTTTGGATTTTTGCACTAACTTTATTCAAAGGGCAAAATAGTCATTTTGTCAAAGTCAAACTTTGACCAAAAAGTCAACATTTTGATTTTTTTTGTGTTGACTAATTTTGATCTCCCGAGCATGAATCCGCATTGATTTTCTCAAAATTCAAATCACATTTGAATATAAGGTCGGTCAAAGTTTGACTTTTCAAAGTCAAAAGTCAACTCTTTGACTTTTTACATCTTTGACCATTTCCATTATTTCCGAGCTTCCGAATATGAACGTATTCATATTCTTCATATTTAAATCACATTTAATCATTAAAGTTGTATCTCTAAACTGAAAAATCGACCACTATATCACATATACTTGTCGGTTTCTCTCTCTTCACCTAATTCGAACAATTTGAATCATTCTATCAGACTGTTCTAAGTTTATTCCATATGAGCTAGTAGGGGAACCTAATGAACCTATAGATCATGGGCTCCAATGGTCCGAGATTAGCTGGCTAAACTCTTTAGACAGAGCTAATCAACATTCGTTAACTAACAGGTCATTCCACAATAGTCCCGTAGTTGCACTTCCCTCACTATAGATATATTTATGTCCATTTGATATAACCATGATTAGTAAGCTAATCCTTCACAGGTTGTTCGTAATCTCGACTGGGTCATAAAAACCGTTTTACCCCTAAGACTACATCTTGTTCCTTAAGTTCCACTGATCCTCTAATGAACAATTGGTTTAAGGTCCAACCTATAAATCGAACCCCTCTCGAGCCAAGGAGAGGGTGGGGCCCCTTGTTCAAGACCTGGATTTAGTACTAAAGGGAACAACCTACCTACTATCCCTATAATGGGTAGGAGTGAATTCCATCTTGCACCCTATGTTCCCAGCTATCCACCTGATCTTACCCGTGAAATGGGAGGCTTATTATGCCAACGATAATGAGCTGTCCTCACCTATGCAAATCTAAGGATAATTCCGAGCGAACAGGAGTTCATAGTTAGCATAGGATTAAGATTAAGTTACCTAGGTCATCAATTACGAAATAGTCAGTTTTATACATAAAACACCGTTTAGAACATAAAAAGTGACTATTTCATGGTTCAGCCTTATGTAAACTCTTTACATAGGATGCCCCCACTTTCATGTCTCCACATGAACGATTTATGATCACATCGTTTGTACTAACTACAAAATGGGCCGCATCCATAGTGTCCCCAAAATAAGGCGCCCACCCTTATTCATATACTATAGACCATTTTGGCTATATATTTGAACTTGATCCACATTCATGTCACTACATAAAGATCAAACTACATTAAATCGCCTCAGGACCTTAGTTGATTGGATTCAAGATTACAATTTCAATAATAATTTTATCGAAAAACAAAACAGAATATGTTTATCAATTTACAAACTACGAGTTTTAGGACATAAAATCCAACAAACTCCCACTTGGACTAAAACTCCTAGTGGAGTATCACAATGTTGAATTTAAGTGAGAAACATATGAGTACAATAAACATATGAATACAATAAACTAGGGCATATACCCAAAAGTTCTCCCACTTGTCCTAGTTTAAAAACTTCGTAGACCTAGACTCTGTAGCTGAACTTCAAACACTTTAGCCGTGAGGGCCTTTGTAAAAGGATCAGCAATATTTTGCTCAGAAGATATCTGGGTTACTACAACGTCTCCACGATGTATAATCTCCCGGATTAGATGGTATTTGCGCTCAATATGCTTATCGCGCTTGTGGCTTCTTGGTTCTCTTGAATTTGCAACTGCACCACTATTATCACAATATAGGGTGATAGGTAGATGTATATTTGGAATAACTTCCAAATCTGTCAAGAATTTCCTCAACCATACTGCTTCTTTTACTGCTTCACATGCAGCTACGTATTCAGCTTCCATTGTGGATTTTGCAATACAATTTTGCTTCACACTTCTCCACACTACTGCTCTTCCATTCAGAATGAACAATTTTGCTTCCTCGTTCTCGTAAGATACTTGAGGATATTTTTAACGACAGTTCAATGATCATATCCAGGATTGGACTGATACCTACTGACTATCCCTAATGTGTAGCATATGTCAGGTATAGTACATAACATTGCCTACATCAGGCTCCCTACTGCGGAAGCATAGGGAATGCATCTCATATCCTCAACCTCTTGAGGTGTCTTAGGACATTGATCCTTTGACAAATGAATTCCATGTTTGTAAGGTAACAGATCTTTTTTGGAATTCTACATCTTATACCTAGACAACATTTTGTCTATATAAGTTTCTTAAACCATGGCTAGTGTTCTGTTCTTGCGGTTCCGAATAATCTGAATCCAAAGAACATACTACGCATTTTCCAAATATTTCATTTAGAACTACATTGCTAGCCATTTTTTTATGTCCGTTAGGTAACCTACTTTATTCCCAATGAGTAGAATATCATAAACATATAAAACTAAGAACGCTATAATAGAATTGACGATCTTCTTGTAAACACAGGGCTCGTCAACATTCTGTTCAAAGCCATAAGATTTGATACTTCCAAGATCTAGAAGCTTATTTCAACCCATAAATGGATTTTTGAAGCTTACAAACCTTTTGTTCTTGACCCCGTGCAATAAACCCCTCTTGTTGAGCCATATAGATACTCTCCTCAAGATCGCCGTTTAGAAAGGCTGTCTTGACATCCATCTGCCAAATTTCATAGTCATAAAAGGTGGCAATGGATAAGAGTATTCTAATCGACTTAAGCATGGCAACGGGAGAGAAATTTTCTTCATAGTCCACTCCCTCTCTTTGGGTATTACCCTTTGCCACAAGTCGAGCCTTAAAAGTCTGTACTTTACCAGCTTGGTCTCATTTTCTCTTGTAGATCCACTTACAACCAATTGGTTTTACATCATTTGGTTGATCTACAAGTTCCCAGACAGAATTGAAGTACATAGACTTCATTTCGAGGTCCATGGCTTTGACCCACTGATCACAGTCCACATCTTTCATAATTCGCCTGTTTATAGGTTAATGGATCCTCTATGCCGTCATCAGGTATGAGACTTTGGTTCTGTTAAACCAATTAACGGTCAGGCTGATGAACAACCCTCCCACTATGTCGAGGCATTCTCAACTCTTGAGAAGGATGTGACTGACCAGATATACTAGTTTTATCTACTACTTTAATAGATGAACTAGTTCTATCTGTGCGTCTTTGGAAATTTCATTCAATACTAGTCTACTGCGAGGTTGATGACTTCTTATGTGGTCTTCCTCTAAGAATGTGGCATTTATCGATACAAATACTTTATTCTCTTGAGGATCTTAAAATAGACCACCTTTTGTTTCTTTTGGATAACCTACAAATAGGCAATAGTTTTGAATAAAGTATTCATGTTATAGCCATGGATTCATTTATTAGATTTTCATAAAGGGATGCAATATCAATAGTAATTTATTGAATAAAAAACTCAACAACATTTTTATTGATAAATAGAATATGTTAACAACATTTACGAACTGCGAGTTTAGGACATTCCAACAATTTCCCACTTGGTAACTCTAGTGAGAAAAACATATAAATATATAACGTTTACAATGTTGAGAAAAATACCATTTGACATTCTCCCACTTGCCCTAGATTATGATGCTCGTAGTCCTAGTCCAACCAGGTGGCCCTCGAATACTTTAGCCGAGAGGGCCTTCGTAAAAGGATCAACAAGGTTGTCTTTTGAGGATATCTACATGACCATCACGTCTCCTTGGTGTACAATCTCTCTGATGAGATGGTGCTTTCTTTCGATATGTTTTCCATGCTTGTGACTCCTAGGTTCCTTGGAATTAACAATTGCACCACTATTGTCACAATACAGAGTAATGGGCATGTGCATATTTGGAACTACATCGAAATCGGTCAAGAACTTATGCAACCATACTGCTTTTTGAGTTGCTTCGCATGCAACTATGTATTCTGCTTCTATTGTGGACTCAACTATACTAGGGGTGATCATCGGCCGGTCAGGGTTGATTTTCTGACCAGACCAACGCCGAACCGACCAGAATTGATTCTAAATTTGACCAAACCGATCTCAACTATCGACTAAGTATAAACACATTCGAGTCGATCGGTCGGTCGGTTTGGTCGGTTTTCTTATTTTTCATTTTTTAAATTATATTTATTTATCAAAATTTTTAATAAAATTGCTATATTTAATAGTTAGTGCTATTTAGTATTTCCTATTAGGTAAAAGTTATATTTAATTATAAATAATTATCGTTATAGCAATATTTTAATACAAATAAAAAATCAACTAATTGTTAACTTCCTTATCAATCATGTTTGGTTTTCTCTCTTAATTTGTGATTGTGATTCAGAATTCAAGATACTATTTCACATTTTAGTACTTATGGAATAGAGGTATTAAAAATAAAATATTGATATGATTTGATTTGACAACCCCTAACATTTAACAAGTAACATGTCCATTGTTTGGGATTGTGTTCACTTTGCTTAATTGCTTAAAGAAGCACATAATACATATTACATGTACATTTGAAAACAAAACTAATATGAGAATCGAGAGTATACGTCACAAATGGAAATGTCACATGACACATAGTCATATACAATCAAATTAGAAATTACAACATAAAGTCAATTGTCAAATACAACCAAATTACACTAAAACACAAGTAGTAGTATGTCACAAATAGTCAAATACAACCAAAATAAAATGATAAATGCTTAATCGATAACTAACAACTTTGCAAAATCTGGAAGGTCTTGAATCTCATTTTCATTGCCCATAACCGCTTTGAATCCTATATAATTAAGATTAAGATTTTAAAATAACAAGTTACAACTACAAAATACAAATGAATAAAGTTTAAAGTTAAACAATTGAATAAATACCTTCTTCAAACAATGAAGCTTCTTCCATGTCATGCTGAACTTTAAGATCTATTGAACAAGAATTTAGCTAATTTTGAGTACAAATGAGAGCCTCCACTGTTTTTGGAGCCAATGAACAACGTGATGAATTAACAACATGTCCTTTTGTACTAAAAGTCGACTCAGATGCTATAGTAGATATTGGAATTGCCAAAATATCTCTAGCCATATGACTAAGAACCTCAAACTGATGACTGTTCATCTTCCACCATTGAAGTATGTCAAAATCACCTTCATTCTTAACATTGGCTTCCAACAAATAAATATCAATTCTGACCCCTGTTCGAAAGGTGTAGTCTCATTGCCTTCAAAATTAATATCAATTGTATCATAAAAAAACTCTTCACCCATCTTTTCAGTTGGATAGCAATCAATCATGGTCTCCGAGGCTGAGACAATTGGTGTATTAGTAGTAGTAGTACTTCCACTCCCACTCCCACTCTAAGTAGTACTGTACTCATGAAAGAGACATCTACAACATTGCTCCACTACATTTCCCATAGAGTTGGCAACCTCTGGTCCAAAAAAACATTTAAGACAAAAAGATACAAACCTTAGTTTTTTTTTAGGATCTAGCACAAAGCAACATACAACAATAGATTATTTTTTTCATTGTTCCCTCAATACTTCTCAAATTTGCCCTTCATGCTATTGGCCATTCCAACTAGCATTGCATTTGCAGTACCAGCATTCAAACATATACAATTCTAAACCACTGTAATCTGATGAAAAACCACATTCGAAGTGGTATACAAAGACCCTGAAATTTTCAACGTCACATCATAAAAGACCTTTAAAAACCTAATCAACATCTTAGCATTTGTCTAATCTTCCTTATTTGGTGACAAATTATGTCTATAAGAAGCATCTTCATCTTCTAATCTATCAAAAGCCTTTTCAAACTTCACAGCTGCCTCAAGCATCACATATGTAAAGTTCCCTCTAGTGGAAACATCAAGACACACATAACTCTTATAAGAATTTTTTTCAATTTCAATGCACTTTTTAAATTTCAAAAAACGTGCAGGAGAAGATCTTATAAATCGTACAATATATCGAATCCTTTCAATGCAACCATTATGTTCTTTAAAAGCATCACATACTATGAGATTTAATATATGAGCACAACAACGAACATGCAGAAATTCTCCACCAAACAATAATCCCTTATTGAATCTTTTCAGAAGATAAGCAATGGCAATGTCATTCGATCTTGAATTATCAACCGTCAAAGTCACTACCCTTTCAATGCCCCAATCCTTCAAATTCTTTTCAGTGGTTTTACCAATATTATTACCTTTATGATTCTCAATTGGACAAAAAATTAAGTATTCTTTTATGTAATCTCCAATCAAAATCTATGAAATGGGCAGTTAGTACCATGTAATTTATATTTTTTCTCGATGTTCAACAATCAGTAGTGAGAGAAACTCTATACTTCTTGTTCACAAACATGTCTTTCAAAGGATTTTTCTCATTAACATACAACTTAAGCACATCTCTAGCCACAGTAAACTGAGACGGAACAACAAATCTAGGTTGACTTGCACATGTTAATCTATCGACAGATTTCTTAAATCCTTTACCCTCCACAAACTTGAATGGCAATTCGTCGACAATTAGCATTTCAACCAACGCTTCCCGACAACTCTCTAAACTATATGAATCACATACAAGTTGTGGCGTATTATCCCCAACATTGTCTTTGTTATTAGTTTGGAAAGCTAATGTCATTTGGGTTGGATCTCTCTTTTTCTGGTAAGGGTATTTTTTACAATTTTCCAAATGGTTTTTCATAGTCCCAGTACCATTACGTTTATAATGACATGCATAGACAACTCCACGATACTTACATTGAGTATGAGGGTCTTTAGGATCACCTTTTAGCCTCTCAAAATGATCCCAAACCATGGATTTTTCCACAACCTTCCTTCTTTTTGGTGGCTTTGGAATATTTGATGTCTCATTTGCTGAATCAACATCAACAATATTTGTATTGGCATCCATTTCTATATTTCATTCATTTTTTGAAGTATCAGTTGTAGTTCCATCAAACTCCATATTCGTTGAATCCATGTAGCTGAACCACACCATGTCAGACATCAATATCACACAATTCACAAAAACTCTAAGTGTTTCGGCCTTACAAAAACTCAAGTCTCAAAGTATTTACAAAAATTCAGATACCCATACCCTTATCACCTTATGCATGAAACATGAGCAAATAAGGAATCTGTGCCAAAACACACAATACCTCAACAAGTTTCACAAATGACTCATAAGAGATAATAAGAGGAGTAATAGTGCCTCTAATCCTCATGTACATTGCCTCACTGTTGGATCGATAGCAACACACAGCGGAAGAGTTTAGGATCCATAAGCACTCTAGTTGATTAATTTTGGCAGAAAAGAAACATGCTTAAACAGAGTTTAATGGGTTTCAAGAACAAACCTTGGCCGAATCGTTAAAATCTTTATTTCCAGCTGCAAATTCCTCCAAATCTTTGTGTAGACCACCACAAGATCTTCCCTACTATTTTCTTGGTACTCTAGATTGAGTCGTGGGACTCAAAATAAGCTGGAATCAAAGGGAATTTGGAGAAAGCTCATTGAACCAACCCATTGAAGAACACCTTCTTCTTCAAGAATTTTCAGCTAAAATTCTATCAGTTCATCATCATCAACTTCACTCTAGTCTCTTCAATAAATTGCAGACTATCATGCAAAGAGATTTGCTGCATGGAATGCAGCTCATGCTTGGAGTTATTAAAGCTTGAAGGTGGTGGGTTCCTAATGAGCTAGTTGAAGATAAAGATGGAAAAATCATTTTTCCTTTTTGTGTATTTTTATTTCCAAAATCCAAAATTGATTTTAAAATCATATTTTATTTCTAAAATCAAAATTTATTAATTTTACAAATTAATTTCATAAATTAATTTTCTAATAAAATTAATAAATAATTGTTTAAACAATTTAAATAATTCTATTTAATTTAATATCCAATATTAAATTAATTTTTACACAAATTCATCTTCATATATTTAAATCATATTTAAATTATTTTCTCCAATTCCGTTTGATTCTAATTTGAACATTTCAAATTAACTTATCACACTATTCTAGAGCTAATCCATTTTCGAGCTAGTAGGGGGACCTCATGGACTTACAGATCATGGGCTCCAACGATTCGAGATTAATTGACTAAACTCATTAGACCGATCTAACCCCTATTCGTTAACTAATGGGACACTCCACTAAAGCCCATAGTTGAATTCCCCTCACTATAGATGTATTATGTCCACTCAATATAACCATGAAAGTCAACCCTTCACAGCTTGTTCGTAATAATGGCTGGGTCAAATCTCTGTTTTACCCCCGAAATTACCTCTTGTTTCTTAAGACCCCACTGATCCCCTAATGAACAATTGTTTTGTGATCCAATCATAAAGCCAAGTCCCTCATGCCAAATGAGAGGGCGGGATCCCTTGTTCAAGACCCAGAATCAGTACTTAAGGGAACAATCTCTCTACTATCCCTAAAAGTAGGTAGGAATGAATTCCCTCTTGCACCCTATGTCCCTAGCTATCTATTCGGTCTTACCCTAAAATGGGAATCTTATTGAGCCAGCGATGTTGAGCCAACACTCACCTATGCAAATCTAAGGGTAATCCTGCATAAACTGGAGTTCATAGTTAGCTCAGGATTAAGGTCAAGTTACCTAGGTCATCACTTTGAAATAGTCAGTCTTAAATAGTAAACAGCGTTATAAAGTAAGAGTGACTCATTTCATGCTCCAATCTTATACAAACTCTTTTGCACAAGGACACCCCCACTCCTCATGTCCAACATGAACAAATTAAGATCACTTCGTTTGTAGCACTTCACAACTTCTTGTAACAACTACAGAGCAGGCCGCATCCAATGGTGTTACCTAAATAAGGTACCCAACCTTATCCATATACTATAGATTATTTTGACTATTTACTCGAACCTGATCCACTTTTATGTCTCCACATAAAGTTCAAGTACTCATCCAATAGTCAAGGGACTTTTAGGTTTCTTGGATTTCTATTCAAGCAATAGATCTATTCAATAACACCTTTATTGAATTTCCAGAATAAGTTTCATTGTTTATATACCACAAGTTTTAGGATATAAAACCCAACACTCACCTCAGTAGAACAACAACCAACACTCATCCCCAATAAAAGGCGACTAAATCTTGACATACACATACACTGCCTTCACATACTTTGATAGCTCAAAATTAATCTCAGCAAGATTGTTAAGTTCATGCACACTAAGGATGGCTTAAACAATTATTTTAAAAAACTAATTTCCATTTTTGTTTTCAAAGTACAATTTGAAAATTCTAGTTGAATGACTTGTACAAGATTATGGCATTGTGTACATTACAATCACTACCCACACATCTGTTGGGATTGGTGTCCTAATTCTCCCGGAGTCTCGTTGTTTTGTAAAGATACACATTGTTCAATGATAAAATAAGTGTTATTTAATTCTGGCATTTACTTATATCCAATAAACAAATCTCCTTGGTTATCTTATGTGAACTTAAGCATGTATATGTGATATACAAGTGGATCATGCCTTAAGTGATAACCTAAATCAGTCTGTAGTATAAGGATTAAGGTGGGATATCTGATCCTGGTGACACTACGGATATGGCCCGTTTTGTAGAGGTTTACAAGTGTTATAAACTTCTACATATGGTAGATCCTGACCATTCATGTAGAGACATGGAGTGGGGGTGTCCTATATAAATATTTTGTATAAGACCTGGACCACGAGATGACTAGACTCTATATATAACGTCGTTGATAATAGAGACTTGCATCTCACCTAAACGACCATAGGTGACACGACCTTAATCCTAAGTGTTTTGAGAATTCTTGACTTTGAGGGTGGTCCTTTGATTAGTATGGGTGAGAGTAGCCCGATTGCCAACTCAACATGCCTAACTTTTTAGGGACTTATCTAATCTGAGAGCTGGGAACTCAATCCACAATATGGAATTCACTCCTTTCCTGATGTAGGGATAAGTAGAGAGATTGCTCCCTTAAGAGCTGATTCTGGGGCTTGAACATAGTGGCCACAGCTTCTCTTTGGAAGAGAAGACTCAGTCATAGTAGGACTATGACTTATGTTCATTAAAGGGATCAGTGGTACTTAAGGAGACAGATGTAACTACAGAGGCATAATGGTTATTGGCCCAGCTATACTTACGAGCGATCTATGAAGCGTTGTCGCACTGCTCATTGGTTAAGATGGACACATAATATATCTGTAGTGAGGAGAGTTCAGCTATCGGTCTTTAGTGGAGTGTCTGGCAGTTAACGGATGGTGGATCTCGTGACTAAAGAGTTTAGTCAGTTATTCACGTACCGTTGAAGCTTCGGATCTACAGGTTCATGAGGTCCCCTTGGTAGCTTGGATTCTGTTGAGGATCAGTTCTTGATGTTGATTTGAAATGTTCAAATTGACAAGAGGTATTTTGATTGTATATGATAGAATTGGCATGATGTATAAAATACATCTAATGGAGGATTGATGTAAATGAGATTTACATTAAGTACCATGGAATAAAAAAAGAACTATGGTTTATATGTTTCATGAGATGAAATATTAAAACTATAGGTTATAAATATAGTATGATAAGTTGGTTATCATTTATAGTTATAATAATATTAATTATTAGATAATTAATACTTTTTCTTTTAAATAACCAAATGTAGTGGGTTGTTATTGGATCATGGTAACCGTGAGTATAAAGGAAAGTGGTTTCCTATTTTGAAAAAGAAAAGAAGTTTTCACAAAAGTTTGAAAAGAATTTGAGTTTTCTCTCCGACGAAAAGAAACTCACGGAAGTCGTCAAGTAAACACAGATTTACTAAACAACGACTAGACGAGCTAAACGATCGTGTAGGTGCTAGCTAAACGATCGTGCAGTGTTTACTAAACGATCACATAGCTTTGCTAGACGATCGTTGGCCCAAGGTAAACGATCGTGTAGAATCGACCGAGCTAAACGATCACATAGTTTTTGCTAGACGATTGCATAGTTTTATCTAAATGATTAGGCATCGACCTATACGATAGGTCTCCGACTTCTCCCACTTGCCCTGTCATGTATGCGATCGTTGTTTCCTCTATTCGTCTGTCTCACACCAAGTCCAAACAGAGCCCACCCTCTGGATTCTCACACCGAGAATACCAAGGTCGCCTTGTTGGTGGTGTCAGACTCAACTCAATACCGTCAAGGTTTTCTAGAGGCCATTCGTGGTGCTGTGCAGGCCGTTCGTTATTGCGGAGGAGTTCGTGACCGAGGAGATCGTTGAGGACGAGCACGAAGTGTTCGTGCTGTGTTCGTGCAGTGTTTTGCTCATGTAGATCGAGCGCTCGTGGTTGTTGTTGTTCGATCAGAGTGCACATCGGAGCGTGGAGGAGCTTCTGCCATTGTTAGTACAGTTTTTCCCTCTGTACATTTGTTGTTTCATGCTGTAATTTCTCTGTAAATTGTATAATCACTTGTTTTGAAGTCGATTGTAATTGATTTGTTGATTCATGATTGTAATTTGGAATAGTCTTGTTCCACTCCTCACGAAAATCATCATTTTCGATTTCCTACAACATCCATAATTTTACATATAATGGGGAATCATTGAAACATGAGCAATCAAGTTCAGTTATCTACTTGAATAATGGGGAAACATTGAAGAATTCTTATAGACAAATAGGCAGAGAAACAATAACATGTCTATTTTTCAAACAATATTCAGTTTTCTCCAACACCAATAGAAATAAATTTGTATATATAAATAACTCTATTTCTTTTATTTGAATGCAAAAATCAGATGTTCATTGTGCAGTGTAAGAACAAAGATCGGTTGGAATGGATACGGACCTGCAGGCTACTCAACGACCGGTTGGCGTTGGAATGGAAGGAAGAATAAAGAAGAACGAAGAAGATTGCCGACGACTGGAACGGATCGAAGAGGAAGAAGAACAAAAACAAACCCTAACCATTTTTATTTTTTAAAATGGTATTTTATAAATTTATTTTAAATAATAAACCGGTCGGGTCGGGTCTCGACCCGACCAATAACTCATCCCGATTGCCATTCAAATCGATTTTAAAAATCGTAAACCAACACTGACCACTTTCGTCTGATTTTTTACTGTCCGACTTCATTTCGATCGGTTTGGGTTGGTCGTGTTGGTTGTTCGGTATAACATGCTCACCTCTAAGCTATAAAACTTTGTTTAATGCTTCTCCATACTATAGCTCCTCTGTTAAGAATGAAAACTGATCCTGAGGTAGATTTCCTAGAATGTACATCAGTCTGAAAATCAGAATCAGTGTATCCTGTAAGGATCAAATCCTTAGGTCCATACACAAGCGTATAGTTCCTCGTTCTCCTGAGATATTTGAGGCTGGTTTTGATAGTTGTCTAATGACTGTGTCCTAGGTTAAATTGGTACCTGCCGAAGATTCCAACTGGCATATGTCAGGACGTGTACACAACATAGCGTACATCAGACTCCCAACTGCCGATGCATATGGAATTTTTTGCATTTCCTCAATTTCTTGAGGTGTCTTAGGACACTGTTCCTTTGACAAATGAATTTTATATCTAAAAGGTAACATACCCTTTTTGGAATTTTGCATGTTATATCTTGACAACATTTTGTCAATATAAGATGCTTGAGATAGTGTTAAGGTTCTATTCTTTTAATTTCGAAAAATTTGAATCCCAAGAACATATGAGCATTTCCCAAATATTTCATTTGGAACTGTGATGCTAACCGTCTCTTTACGTCAGCAAGATAACTTGTCTCATTCCCAATGAGCAAGATATCATCAACATAAAGTACCAAGAATGCTATAGTTTTGTTGACTATTGAGTATACACAAGGTTCGTCAACATTCTATTCAACACCATAAGATTTGATCGCAGTTTCAAATCTTATATTCTAGGATCTAGACCTTGCTTCAACTCATAATCTTAAGCTTACACACCTTTTTTTTCTTGACCCTGTTTAATGAACCCTTCTAGTTGAGATATAAAAATACTATCATCAAGATGGCCATTCAAAAAAGCTGTCTTGACATCCATTTTCCATATTTCATTGTTATGATATGTGGCAATGGATAAGAGTATTCTTATTAATTTTATCATGGCAATAGAAGAGAAGGTTTCTTCATAGTCAACCCCCTCCCTTTGAGTAAAACCTTTTTCCACGAGTCTGGCTTTATAGGTTTGCACCTTGCCAGTTTGGTCTCTTTTCCACTTGTAGATCTATTTACAACCTATATGTTTAACCTCATGTGGTTGATTTACAAGATCCTAGACATAATTGAAGTACATGGACTCCATTTCAACGTCCATGGCTTTTATCCATTGTTCCCTATCAACATCTTCCATTACCTGTTTAAAGGTCGATGGATCCTCTAGACCATCATCAAGTATGATGTCTTGAGTTTCTGTTAAACCCATGTAGCATCCAGGTTGATGAACAATCCTCCCACTACGTCAAGGCATTCTCAACTCTTGAGAAGAATGTGATGGGGCTATTGGGATTGGTGTCCTAATTCTCTCGGAGTCTCATAGTTTGTAAACTATACACATTGTTATGAATAAAATAAAAGTTGTTTTATTTGGCATTTACTCATATCCAATAAATAAAGCTCCATGGTTATTGTATGTAAACTTAAGCATGTATATGAGATATACAAGTGGATCATGCCTTAAGTGATAACGTAAATAGGTCTGTAGTATAAGGATTAAGGAGGGATACCTGATCCTGGTGACACAACAGATATGGCCCATTTTGTAGAGGTTTGCAAGTATTGTGAACTACTACAGATGGTAGATCCTGACCATTCATGTGGAGACATGCGAGCAGGGGTGTCATATACAAAGAGTTTGTATAAGACTGAACGAGATGAATAGTCTCTTTATATAACATCATTAATACTTGAGATTTTCATCTCACCTAAACAACCAAAGGTGATATGACCTTAATCCTGAGTGTTTTGGGAACTCCTGCCTTTGAGGGCAGTCCTTTGATTAGTATGGGTAAGAGTAGCCAAATTGCCAACTCAACATGCCTACCTTTTTGGGGATTTGTCTAATCTGGGAGCTGGGAACTCAGTTACAAAAAATGGAATTCACTCCTTCCCGAAGCAGGGGTAAGTAGATAGATTTCTCCCTTAAGGGCTAATTCCAGGTCTTGAACATAGTGGCCATAGCTTCTCTTTGGAAGAGAGGACTCAGTCATAGTAGGACTATGACTTTTGTTCGTTAGAGGGATCAATGGTACTTAAATAGTTAGATGTAACTACAGGGGCATAAAGGTTATTGGCTCAGTTGTACTTACGAGCGATTTGTGAAGGGTTATTGCACTATTTATTGGTTAATATGGACACAAAATATATCTGTAGTAAGAAGGGTGCAGCCGTCGATCTTTAGTGGAGTGCCTGGCAGTTAACGAATGGTGGATCCCATGACTAAAGAGTTTAGTCAGTTATTCACATACCGTTGGAGCTTCAAGCAACAGGTTTAATGAATTCAAGTTGAGAATCAGTTGTTGGTGTTGATTTGAAATGTTCAAATTGACTAGAGGAAATTCGATTATATATATAAACCTTGAGCCTTAATTTCTCTACTTGTGTATGTTTCCTACTGAGACCAGTATGGTGAGTAGGTTAAGGTGAGAATTAATATTTAATTGTAAGGAAAAGGGTGAAAAGTTAGAAGAAAAGTTTAAGTTTGAAAGCTTGGCTCTTGGGTGAAGCTAGAAAAATTGGGTAAGTGTAACCCATGCGTTGGAAGCTAGAAAAATTGCTAAGTTTTTGCCAATGCGTTGGCCTTGTGCTAGGCATTAGAGTTGAATCAAGGGCATTGGCCTTACTCATTTGAGAGGTTAGTTGGGCATTTAAGGGAGCCAAATGTGGCCGAGTGAAGAAAATCCATGCGTTGGGCAAGACATGCGGCAACCAAGATTTGGAGGTTAGCATGCATGTGGCAGCATCAGGTGTGCGTGAGCGTGGGTGCTGGGCGTTGGAGTGTTGCGCATGCGGATGATTGTGTAGCTACATGTGGCGCTAAATGATGCGAAGTGATGCACTAGACGATAGTGCTACATGATAATGGGCAAAAATGCACGTTATTACAACGCAAAGATATAAAACAATGTAGGATTGCAACGGTTAAAATATGTAAAATCGTGTCCAAAAGCATTAAGTTGAGAACATTGCAATCACATGCGTCCATCGCATTAAAGCAGCTAATTTACATATTTTGTGCAGGAAAATGCGTTGGCACAAGGCAGAATTGCAATCCAAGGAATTCAGCATCCGAGCGCATTAAAAGATTGTGACTGCAAAGATATGCGATCGTATGCATTCGTGAAGATCTACTCAAGAAGGTGGCCGCATAAAGACGATGCATCAAGGTGAAAGCTTAATAAATCACGATGGGACAGAATGCTGATGACGGTCGAATCCGAATTTTGTTGATAAGCCATTAACGACGCACTATAGCAAGTACACTTAACTTTTCGATGACAATTAATCGGCGTATCAGATAGAGATTTAATGACGTCCCATCATTGCAATCATTTGAGAGAAAAGCTCTTCACCCTGAAACTCTATAAATATCGAAGGCCACCTTCGTTAAAGGGTTTCTAGTTCAGCAGTTCAAAATTTTAGAGTTCTTTTCCACCATATACATAGATAGTCATAGTCTATAATTTTATATACTTAGAAGCGGAGGTGAGTGAAGAGAGAAGATGCCGAAAGATCGTTTCTGGTCAGCTCGAGAGAGTGCCGGGGAGCATTGAGAATGGAGAGAAGGCTGACTCTTGCGAAAGCAAGAACATTCTTTTGGGTAGAGTAGAGAAAAACACAGTGTAAAAGCCTTGGGAAGCAAGACATTGCTACCAGGCTCCCTATCCTTACTTCCCATTGTCATTTTATATTCTAATCTCATTTATAAAATGGAATTTGCATCTCTACATATGTTCACTCTCTTTACATTACGCATGAGTAACTAAGCTTCCGAATGGGTTGAGAAGCACTTAGCTAGCATGACCTAAGATCTTCATTTTATGCAATCATCTTGTCTTATGTATGCGTCCATCACCCCTTTAGAGCTACTTGAGAGAGAGTCTAAAGAAAGAACCTAGACTTGATAGAGCTAGGTTAGAATCTAGGCTTGAGAAAGTCAGATTAGAACTGCATAAGCAAGAGATAAAAACTTAGAGATAAGTTCTATTTGCTAACATGCATCGCATGCACCCTAGAAATAGGATATGATGGTATGTGGTCGCCTTATGTATGTGTGTGTCATTCATCATCACATAGACAAGAATAGAGGCTTAGACATAAGTCCTATAGACATCACCGTACACATCGCATGCATCCTAAAATTAGGAGCTATAACATTTACATTGAGAGATGACCTGCTATTGTATGTGTGTGGCATGATCACATAACTTGAATGTAATCTTAGGAAGTATTAGCTAAATCCCTTCTCAACCCATTCCCTGCATACTCATTGCAACTTTCGCTATTATTGACTCTTTTCTCAATTTCGCCGCATAGGATTTATATTTTAAACAAACATACCAACCAACTTATTATTTTGTTTGTCACCACAAAGGAATCATAATTTACCATCGCATACTGTCTCCATAGTCCCTGTGTTCAACCCTAGGCTTACCAGGCAACCTAGTAGGATTTATACTTGGATTTTACTAGGAAAACTTGCATGTACAACGCATACACCACCATCGTATTATACACCATTATTTCATCACATTCACAATGCATCAAGTTTTTGGCGCCGTTGTCGAGGACTACGGCAATACATATTGTGCTAACGGTAACTTTTTGATTTTCTTTGTAGCTTTCCATCTCTGTGCACTACCTCTCCTTTGGTAAGGAAAGAAGCGGGCGTCGTATGAGCGAAAGACAAGTTCCTGAGCCCGATTACAACCTAGAGATTGAGAGAACTTTTTGAAGAAGAAGAAGAGACGACCGCCTACATCAACAACAAGAGAGAAATCCCAACATGGTGGAGCAACTGGAAGACAGAGTAAGAAATGCAAATAATATCATGACAAACCCCATCCTCTTGGCGAACGACTGCAATAGGCCCATCCGGGACCATGCGTCGCCCAAACTTTATGATTTCTCACCAGGAATCATGAGGCCAGCCTTGGACGAATCAAGGTTCGAGATGCATTAGACGATGGGCGTGATGCATTAGACAATAGGCATCAGCGCAACACGATGAGCGACAACGAGAGCTACATGATGACGGCAATGAGAGCTATGTGATAGGCTATGTTCTAGNACATGATGACGGCAATGAGAGCTATGTGATAGGCTATGTTCTAGACGATGAGTGACAGCGAGATCGTTGGGTGATAAGCCATAGCGAGAGATCACTAAACGATGAGCTATACGATGGGTGGTGAGCTAAACGAGTTAAGCCTGCATTGATCCGTCTTAACCACCAATTAAGGGTAACAACTGTCCTAACCACCGTATTTAACTTCATTTAAGCTGAAGGTGTCATGATAGGCTTTAATGGTAAGTGATGGAAACCAATATAAAAGGGGAGGTTGAACTTCAAAAGCTAAGTTTGATCAATTCCTCCATGAAAATTGAGAGATATTTGTGTCGTTGGAAAGCTCTAAGAGTTTAGTTTTAGAAGTGACACTGTCAGAAGAAGTTCTCACCAGAATAAGGCCGGAGAAGGGAAAAAGTTTCTAGAGGTTTAGTTCAGGGGTGAATCCAGGCTGTGAATGAAAAATTTTGGCTCCAGGATGAACGACGAGAAATTTGAAGCTAAAATTTTAAGGTAAGCTTCTTGAGAAAATTATAAACAAATTTGTAGAAGGAAATTTCTTGAGATCAGCTATAGAATTTGAGTTATTAATTCCGTAAGTTGAATCTAGAATTTCATGAACAAGCAAGAAGCTGCTTTGGTTGAGTAAACTGGCAGCTCGAAGTAAACGCTCGGACAGACCAAGGGCTGAGCATTCCTATTCGTTAGACCTGCTGTGTTGGCTGAGGAAAGCTTGCATTGAAGGCTAGAACGTATAGCAGCCTTTGTGGATGACCATGTGCAGTTGAAGGAACACTTAGAGAAGTGTTGGTTGCACAAGTGGGATGCGTTTGTGAGGTGCGGATGGAAGCATTGCAAGAGCCAAAGTCTCAAAGAAATTTCTAAGTACTAAACCTACAGCAAGGTATGTGATGAATGAAAGCCTTCTAGGTGAAGGCTAAATGCAAAGCTTATTTGAGGTTTAGTCTTAAAAGGGAGACTAATGCTAGTAGCTAAATATATGCTTTTGTGTCCACAGGATTGACACCAGTGTTAGAAGCATTTCGACCTTTGAGGAGTAATCCTAAAAGTGTGAGTGACTAAATATTACAATGTTTTAAAGAAACCATGTTTTAAGAAAGATTATTTTCATGCTAGCTAGTTTTACAAAGTAGTTCCAAGCAAACTATGAGTTGTATTTTAAATGCATGCCATGTATGAAAGTTTAATGAAAAACTATTTATGTGTATTTAAATACACAAAGCATGCATTAGTACCTTTAAAGACATGTTTTTTATGTGTTTTGCTTTACATGCTTTAAAGAGAAAGTCATAGTATGACTAGTATTACTTGAAGCTTGATACTGAGAGACATTTGAAAAGGTATCCGAGCATCTCAATATTGAGGGACATTGAGAAGGTATCTGAGCAAGAGTACCTAAGGTATGACGGTACTTAGTTATAATCACTTGCATGTAGGTAGTTGAAGCCAGAGATTGAGCAAAAGGGTTCTCTCTTGACTAAGCAGTTGACGTTGGGATTTAACCACAACAGGGTTATTCTCGACTAAATAATAGTTTAATGTTTATGATGAAAACAGCTTTACATGTTTTATGCTTGGAAAATATTTATATTTCAGAACAAGGTTACTGTAAAGATATATATTTCAGTATGATCTCTTTATTGAGACTTATGTATGAGAATCAATTTTCTTTCTTAAGTCACTCACTGGCTAGTAAGCTCACTCTGTTTTCAAATGTTTTTCTTTCCCCTAGATAGCGGTCAAATCCTTAGAAGGTAGTTCTACATCTACTCAGCCACTAAAAGACAAGAGTTATTGTAACCCGTCTGCTAGGTGGTTATTGTAAATATTGTACACATGTTATAGTTGTTCATGTAGGGACTAAGTTTGAGTGTCGGGACTTATGAGACTTGTAATGTAATCTTTGTAAATGTTTTGTGTAATACTTAATGTTTATTTTGGCCATAAAGGTAGCCGCTGTGTTTGAGATTGCATGTTGGTATCAGATTATTTCCGCTAGAGTTAATAGTCGATAAGTGTCAGCAGAAGGGTTGATAATTGCTGCAGTCATGTCCTTTCCTAGGTTAAGAGTAGTCTGGGAGGGGGTGTGACAATAGATGATATAATCAGTGTGATGTATAAGATACATCAAGTGAAGAATTAATGTAAATGAGATTTACATTAGGTACCATGAAATAGAAAAAGAATTATGGTTTATGTGTTTCACGAGATGAAATATTAAAACTATTAGTTATAAATATAATATGGTAAGTTGGTTATCATATATATTTATAATATTATTATTATTGGATAATTATCTCTTTTTCTCTAATAACCAATTGAGCATGCACATGCATCTTGAAATATAAGAGTTATATTTATGCATGCAGTAAGCACATTCATGCATCATCTTTATATTATAAGCGTTATAGTATAAGGGTGAATGGAAGTATGGTTTGCTTGCATTGCTGTTTTGTATAAGTGTTATATAAAAGTAGCAATGAATGAACAATGCATGCAGCATGACACTTAAGCTGTTTATAAGCATTATAATGCCTTGTATGTGTTTGCTTTGCGTTGTGAATGGTTTTGGTTATTTCTGTTATAAGCATTATAATAGAAATTAGAACTAAATCGATAAGAAAGAGTTGCATGTGGACTTAGGTGAACTCATGTTTTAAAAGGGATTTAAAATTGAGATAAACCTAAGTTCAAGGTTCTAATGGGATTAGCAACCTAAGTTTTAATCTTTTTAAATCGGTTTAATAAGATTAAATTGATTGGCATAAAAGATTAAAATTGTATTAAATCTATCTATAAAGGACCTTTTGTCTAAGGCAAGTTTTGTCTAGGCTGGGGTACTTAAGCTGACGGAAACGGACACCCTTACCTTGGAACCTACCTAGAAAGGTGAATTAGATAGATTTTATGCAAGTATGCGATAGTTGGTCAAAGACCCCGTTAAAGAATTTAATGGATGATGATCAAAAGTTGTTACACTATCCAAGGTAAATGTTACTCTTGAGAAAACCTAAAAAGTCACTTAGTTAAAATTCTTAGCCGTATTTTTTCTAAGTAAACTAAACCCTAGGTTATAAAATACTCAGTGGGAGGAAGAGATGTATGATATGTCAATGATTCCATTCACGTTTCTCCTTGAATGTTCATGTTATGAGATTCATGCTTGGCCTCGTGGTGTCCTAGGAGCATCCCCCTTCGGATGGTGTTTGCATGAGTCAATATCAAGGTGGATGGAGAAAGTTTTTATAGTAAGAGGGAGATGGATGTATGTCAACATTCTAGACGGTCCTCCTTCATTGATTCGTATTGTGAGAATCTTTTGCACTCCCTCATGGCACCCTGAGAGGGACCCCTTTGGATGGTTTTGTGCAATTGGTCAATATCAAGGTGAACTCCAGAAATGGATAGGGTTACTTTAGTTTTTGCCCCAATTGGTTTTTTTTCCCTTCAGATTGGCTACTTGGGGCGGAACTCTATGGCCTAAAATGGCAGGTCACACTTACAGGAAATTGTTAAGTAAGTTAATGATTTCTTGACTAAATCAATGATGGCTAGTTGTTATAGAAGCAAGAATTGTTCTGGTTTAATGATTGGTTGAGAATGTCTTAATTCAGAGGAAGGATAAATTGACCACTCTTCAGTGGCTTTGTCCTAAACCTTTTGGAGCGTCATTGCGAAACTAAATATCACACGGGATTCATGTTAGTTTTGCTAAACCATATTGGATGTTGTATGTTTTTCAACGGGTATTTTCTTAAAACCTAACTTAGGTTCAATGTGATTTTGTTTTCAACAACATGTTTGATTTCCGTTCAAATGCCTCTAGTTTGACCGATTTCATACAATGGAAAGTCTTGTAAACTATATTTCGTGGTAAATGACCTCGAGTTTTTAGTTAAGAAGTGTCCTCAAGTCCCCGACCCTTGATGCACTGCCGATGTGTTCGTAATGCATATGAGTTGTGGATGAAGGCTAATTCATTGGCCTAAATTCACATATTGGTTGGCATACCTAATGCTTTGGCCAAAAGGGTTGAGAACATGGTCATTGCACGGGAGATCATGGACTCGTTGCAAGATTTGTTTGAATGTCAGTTCTTACTTTTCGGGCATAAGAGGGATGGATGACAAAGACACCAGTAGTGTCAGTTCCCAAGTTAAACTCCAGGAAGAGAAAGCAAGTGTTGCTAACTTTGTTAAAGTTCATCGACGAGAAGTGTTCTTTGACATGGAACTTAAAGCTTATTTAGGTTCTGATACTAATCCCACTACTCTCCAAAAGAGGAGGAAGTCTAAAGATAGTAAATATGATTTGTTGGTCTTGGATACGTGTTTGGTAGAGAATGATGATTTTGTCTGGATCCTTGATTCAGGTGCTACTAATCACGTCAGTTTCTCTTACCAAGGATTTAGTTCCTGGAAAACGTTGTCACAATGAGAGATGACTCTTCGAGTTAACGTATTGGTGAGGTTGTTTTAGTTGTTGTTATAGGTAGGCTGAAGTTATTTTTGGACAAGAACCATTATCTGTTACTGGATAATGTTTTTGTAGTTCCTCATATCAAGAGGAACTTAATCTCGGTTTCTTGTCTCATTGAACAAGGTTATACCATCTTCTTTTCTAAGAGTAAAGTGTTTATTTTCAAGAATGGTATGGAGATTGGTTTTGGTTCAATAGAAAGTAACTTATATGTACTAAGGCCGTTAGTCATAAAAGCCTTGTTTAATACTGAAATGTTCAGTACGGAAACAACGGCTTAAAAGACCAAAGGTTTCTCCTAAGGAAAATGCCCATCTTTGGTATCTAAGGTTAGATCACATCAACCTCAATAGGATTGAGAAGTTTGTGAAATGTGGACTTCTAAAGAGTTTAGAAGAAAACTCCTTGCCAGCGTGTGAATTATGCCTCGAAGACAAGATGACCAAACGACCTTTTACTGGAAAAGGTTACAGAGCCAAGGAAGCCTTGGAGCTTGTACATTCAGACCTTTGTGGTCCGATGAGTGTTAGCACTCGAGGTGGGTATGAATATTTCATCTCTTTCATAGATGATTATTCAAGGTAGGGGTATCTCTACCTAATGCAACGTAAGTCTGGAGCCCTTGACAAGTTTAAGGAGTATAAGGCTGAAGTTGAAAACTTGTTAGGTAAGACGATAAAAACACTATGATCTGATCGTGGTGGAGAGTATATGAACCTCCAATTCAAGAACTATATGATAGAACATGGGATTATGTCCCAACTCTCAGCCTCAGGTACACCTCAGCAAAATGGTATATCAGAAAGGAGAAAAAGAACTTTGTTGGACATGGTTCGGTCTATGATGAGTTATGCTCATCTTCCAGACTTGTTTTGGGGTTTCACAGTGGAGACTGCATGTTATATTCTGAACAACGTTCTCTCGAAAAGTGTTTCTGAAATACCTTTTGAGCTGTGAAGAGGACGTAAAGGTAGTTTACACCACTTCAGAATTTGGGGGTGTTCAACCCATGTGCTTGTGACTTACCCAAAGAAGTTGGAACCGCGTTTGAAATTTTTCCTCTTTGTAGGCTACCCTAGGGAAACGAGGGGTGGATACTTCTATGATCCGAGTGAGAACAAAGTGTTTGTTTTTACAAATGCCATCTTCTTGGAAGAAGACCACATCAGGGATCATTAACCACGAAGTAAGCTTATGTTACGTGAGATTTCTAGTGAGACCGAGACTACTGAGGGTTTAACAAGAGTTGTTGAACAAACCGACAGATTAACAAGAGTTGTTGAGGTCGGTACATCTAATCAACCAGCTCAAGAGTTGAGACTGCCTCGACATAGTGGGAGGGTTATGAATCCACCGGAATGCTACATGGGTTTGACTGAAGCCCAGAACATCATTTCTAATGATGGGGTCGATGATCCATTGTCTTTTAAGTAAGCAATAGAGGATGTTGACAAAGATGAGTGATTAAGGCCATGAACCAGGAGATGGAGTCTATGTACTTTAATAACGTCTGGGAGCTTGTGGATCAGCCTAATGGGGTAAAACCTATAGGGTGTAAGTGGATCTACAAGCGAAAGAGAGATGTAGAAGGAAAGGTGCAAACCTTTAAGGCTAGACTCGTGGCAAAGGGTTATACCCAGGTCAAGGGAGTGGACTATGAGGAAACTTTCTCACTTGTTGTCATGCTAAAGTCTATCAGGATACTCCTGTCCACGACCACATTTTATGATTATGAGATATGGCAAATGGACGTTAAGACTGCCTTTCTCAATGGTAATATTGAGGAGACAATCTACATGGCTCAACCAGAGGAATTCATAGTTCCAGATCAAGAGCAAAGAGTTTGCAAGCTTAATAGGTCCATTTATGTGTTGAAACAAGCGTCTAGACTGTGGAAAATTAGATTTGACATTGCGGTCAAATCGTTTGGCTTTAATCAAAACGTTGGCTGTTGTCAACTGGGAAAGACCAGCTAGTGCAACAGAGGTACGTAGTTTCCTAGGCCTGGTCGGATACTACAGACGTTTTGTTGAGGATTTCTCATGATTAGCATTACCTTTGACAGCTTTGACAAGGAAGAATGCTAAGTTTGAGTGGTTGGATAAATGCAAATAGAGTTTCTAGGAGCTGAAAAAGAGATTAGTGACAGCACCTATTCTGACACTTCCTATAACAGGGAAGGAGTATGTGATCTATTGTGACACTTCGAGGCAAGGATTAGGTTGCGTGCTTATACAGGAAGGAAAGGTAATAGCTTATGCTTTAAGGCAGTTGAAGAAGCATGAGTGTAATTACCCTACCTATGATCTTGAGCTAGCAGCAGTTGTTTTAGCACTGAAGATCTGGAGACATTATTTATTCGGTGAGAAGTGCCACATTTTCACAGATCATAAGAGCCTGAGGTATATCTTTTATCAGAAAGAGCTAAATCTGAGACAGAGGCGATGGCTAGAACTGATTAAAGACTATGACTGTACCATTAAATACCATCCGGGTAAGGCTAACGTAGTGGCAGATGCATTAAGTAGGAAGTCGAGACTTCCAGAGAGTGCCTTGTGTGGTATTCGAGCAAACTTGCTAAGTGAGTTAAGAGGTTTTAGGGCGGTTGTGACTGCAGAGAGTTCAGGGAGTCTTTTAGCTCAATTTCAGGTTAGGTCTTCTCTAGTAGCAAAGATTGTGAGAAGACAGCCAGAGGATAGTAACTTAAAAAAGATGCTTGCAAAGTCCAAGCCAAGACCCAGAGGCAGAATTTAAGTTGAGAGCAGAACGGAGCCAAGTTAAGCAGAGAAGACTATGCATTCCGAGTATTAGTGCTTTAAGGGTGATATACTTAGAGGAAGCTCATTATTCAGCTTACGCTATGCATCCAGGAAGCACCAAGATGTATGGAATTTTTGAAGAAAACTTATTTGGGCCTGGTATGGAAGCGAGAGAATAGCCAAATATATTGATAAATGTTTGATCTACCAACAGGTTAAACTAGTGAGACAGAAGCCAGAAGGACTCCTTAATCTCCTGCCAGTGCGGAGTGGAATGGGAGCATATTACCCATGGATTTTCTGTTTCAATTACACTCCGTACTACCTGGTGGATGATGGTATAATGGGTAATAGTATACAGACTCCACCAAGACAGCGTGAGTTTATAACTAATTAAAGCGATGTCTACACTAGATCAGCTAGTTTAAGTATACGTCGACAGAATTGTGAGCAGCAGGAGTGCCAGTGTCCAGCAGTTTCAGATAGGGATCCGAGGTTTACTTCTAAGTTTTGCCCTAATGTGCAGAAAGCAAATCGGGGAAAAAAGTTGAAGTTCAGTACAACATTTCATCCCCAGACAGATGGTCAGTCAGAGATGAAGCCACCAGACCTTAAGAAGACATGTTGAGAGCATGTGACCTTCAGTTTAAGGAAGTTGGAGTATCCCACTTATTCACTTATGGAGTTTGCTTATAATAACAGCTATCAGTCTAGTATCGGCATGCACCAATTCGAGGCTTTGTATGGCAGACCATGGCAGAACCCTGGTAATGCTGGAACGAAGTGGGAGAGCGAAAGCTAGTTGGTCCTGAGTTAGTACAAGTTACGTCAGAAAATATTAAGTCGATTCGAGAGAACCTGAAGATAGCTCAAGATTGACAGAAGAGCTATGCAGATAAGCGACGAAGAGACTTAGAATTCCAGGTTGGAGATCAAGTTTTCTTAAAGTTATCTCCGTGGAGAGGTGTTCTTCACTTTTGGAGGAAAGGTAAGTTGAGTCCTAGATATATTGGTCCTTATCGGATAATAGAACGAGTTGGACCAACAACTTATAGAGAGTTGCCAGCAGAACTTACTCGAATACATGATGTTTTCCATGTGTCCATGTTGAGGAAATATATTCCAGATCCGTGGCATGTGTTGCAAGCACAACCGGTTGAGCTGAAGAAGACTTGAGTTATAAAGAGGAAGCAGTTCAGATCCTCGACAAAAAGGAGCAAGTTTTGAGGAACAAAACGATCCCACTCGTGAAGGTCCTTTGGAGACATCACAGAGTGAAGGAGGCAAACTGGGAGTCAGAAGACCAGATGAGGAGAAGTTACCCGACACTCTTCACCTAAGGACTTCTAAATTTTGAGGATAAGGGGGAGGTAAGTTGTAAACCCGAGACTTTCCTTGGATTATTTGCTCTTGTCACATATTCTAGGATATTGGATCTAAGTTATTGTTGTTCCATTGTTGAAGAAAAATGGCAAAGCTTTTGGTTGAAGTTGTCTTTGATAATTTTGGAAATTATTAATAAAGAAAAGAAAAGAAAGGAAATAAAGAAAAAGAAAAGAAAAGGACAAGAACAAGGAAAAAGGAAAAAAAAAGAAAATGAAAGGAAATAGAAACCCATTCAGCACCACCGCCTAACTCATTTCAGCCCATTTCTACATCATTTCCCATCAGATTTTCAGAGCATTTCGAGAGAGAGTGAAGGAAGAGGAAGAAGAAGCTTGCTGCAGGTTGGAGGTTGAAGAAGGGAGGAAAAAGTTCATGCAAGTGCAACCATGAAAGAATCTGGGTTCAACCTGCCTATCTCTGGGTTTTAAGTCGATTTGAGCTACACAAGAAGAACTAAGAGGTGAGGCCTGACTTCCTTGAAAGAAAATTTCATGAAGGAAGCATGAGCCAAATCTGATGATAAGTTAATGGTTTTTGAAAAGGAAAACAGAGCACAAAATTTTCGTGCAAATTAGAAGGATCTAGGGTTTTTTCTGGTTTTTCGAACATTCTGGGGTGTACAGGTTGAATTACAAGCTCAATTAGGTATGGTTGGAAAGCTTATTCAATTTCCTATAACTTATATGAAGAATTCGTGAGCCAAAAATGATAGAAGTAGGTTTGATTTCAGGAGAAAGGTAGAGGGTAGCAGAGAAGCCCGAATCTGTATTTGCTGTGTTCGGGGGATTTCTGGACAAATCCGTTGGGAATCTCGTTTTTATTCCTTCAGGTAAGTTATAAAGGGTTCCAAAATTAAGGGATTGATATATAGTATATTAATTTTGGTCAAGTGTTGAGGAAGTTATGAGTTTTGGAAGTTAGGGTATTGAATCTGGAAAATCTGGAAAAAAAAAGTGTGAAGTATGATTTTATTTCTAGAATTTAGAATTCATAAGCATGGAAAGACAAGACGATTTATAGTTCTGATGCTCGATTTTGATTTCTTCGACAGGCCAAGAGAAAATAGACCGAGTCTACAGACCAGGGTACTAGCCAAGACTGTGAGTGATAAAACGACTTTCGAAAATGATTTCTAAATTGTAATTTATGCTTAAATGGTTTACATGCTTGAATATAAACTTATGAATGATACATGATTTCTATGAATGGTTTCAAGCATAAGTTTTGAGCTTAGATTTTCTAATGAGGTTTATATACGAGCACGTGATTTGAAAAGTAGTTGAAACGATATCATTTAAAGTAAAGTATGTATTAGCGAGTACTGTTAAAAGATTCTCAGTTTTTCATGAGCAAGCTGAGTAAGCTTGAGTTTTATGTAAGAAAAAGATAAGCAGGCATGTTTTAATATTTTCTTGTGGATTTCTGAGACTTTTATTGACTACATGACTGAGATATTGAGCCCGAGGCTATATGGTACCGTGTGCACACAGGTTATATTCCGTTGTTAACGTTGAGTGTACTCCGTGACAACGATGCTGTCGTGAGTGCTGGGCGGGCCCCACTACGACAAAGACGATGGGAGTGCTGGGCGGGCCCCATTACATCGTAGAACTAGTAAACATTGCTTGTACTGGGCGTGCCCTACACAACGTTGATTTGTCATGTTAGTTAAAATGTTTTATATACTTGATATGCCTTGCTAGATTTGAATGACGTACTTGCGAAATATTTGAGAAAGCTTTTAGCGTTACACATTTATGTTTAATGCTTTGATTGGACAGATTCATATGTTTAAAGGTTTATCACATGTTCTGATTTGTGAATTTACAGCTTTAAATTTAGTCACTCACTGGGCTTCATAGCTCACTCTTTCAAAAAAAAATTTCCACTTTTCAGGTAGAGATCGAGCTCCCGATGCCTGATAACTGCCAAAGTCTGTTTTCTGCTAAAAGCTTCCAAATCAAGCTCCATACATGGGTGGAGTTGTACATTGTGTCTGTTTGTATTGTAAATGTCTTTGTAAGAACTGGATAGTTTATGGTTGTGTAAGCATTAGATGTCGTGGTTGTGTAAACCCCAGTTGGATATGTTTTTGGTTGTGATATCTCTATCAAGTTATTTTCCAAACCGAGTTATGTCAAGACTACACTACATGTGTGTCTAAAGGTTTTCAGGGGTTTCGCTGTGTTGTGTTACATGTAAAGTATTTTATATCTAAGATTAATATGTTTATCAGGTTCAACGTTTCAGCAGGGTCAACAGGTATCGTTGGAGGAGGACGACATCTGTTGGCTTCACGCCATCTCCCTAACTAAGCTAGCAGGTAGTTTGGGGAGGGGGTGTGACAAGCTGCCCAGCTTCAAATGAAAGATTTGGGTGAGGCACAGTACGTTCTGGGGATCTAGATCATTTGGAATTGTAAGAACAAAAGGTTGGCCTTGTCTCAAGCATCATACATCCATCAAATGTTGATCAGGTATAGGATGCAAGATTCCAATAGGGGTTTATTACCCTTCAGGTATGGAATCGTATTGTTTAAGAATCAATGTCCTAAGACATCTCAAAAGGTTGAGGAGATGAGACAGATTCCCTATGCTTCAGCTATAGGAAGCTTAATATATGCAATGTTGTGTACCAGACCGACATTTGTTATGTAGTAGAGATTTTCAGTCGTTATCAGTCTAATCCAGGATTAAATCACTGGACGGCAGCCAAGACGATCCTCAAGTATCTTTGGAGAACGAGAAACAACATGCTCATGTATGGAGATAAGGATCTGATCCTTATAGGATACACAGATTCTGACTTTCAGACTGATAGAGATTCTCGTAAATCGTCATCGGGGCCAGTGTTCACTCTGAATGAAGGGGATGTAATACGGCGAAGCATCAAGCAAGGATGCATCGCAGACTCCACTATGGAAGTTGAATACGTAACCACTTGTGAAGCAACTAAGAAGACTGTTTGGTTGAGGAAATTCCTTACAGATTTGGAAGTTGTTCCAAATATGGATTTTTCGATCACTCTTTATTGTGATAACAGCAAGGTTGTGGCAAATTCAAAGGAACCTCGAAGTCATCATAGAGGCAAGCATATCGAACGGAAATATCATTTGATCAGGGAGATTGTGCATCGCGGTGATGTGATAGTCACGAAGATTGCATCAGAGCACAATGTTGCTGATCCATTTACAAAAGCTCTCACAGCTAAAGTGTTTGAGGGTTACCTAGAGAGTTTGGGTCTGCAGGACACACGGCATCTTGTCTAGGGCAAGTGGGAGATGATACTGGGGTATAGAGTATGCCCTAGTTTATTGATATTATACTCGTAATTTTTCATGTATTGTACATTATTCTATCGAGGCATTAGGACAAGTGGGAGATTGTTGAGATTGATGTCCTAATTCTCCTAGAGTCTCGTAGCTTATAAACTATACACATTGTTATGAATAAAATAAGAGTTATTTTATTTGATATTTACTCATATCCAATAAATAAAGCTCCATGGTTATTGTATGTAAACTTAAGCATGTATATGAGATATACAAGTGGATCATGCCTTAAGTGATAACCTAAATAGGTCTGTAGTATAAGGATTAAGGAGGGATACCTGATCCTGGTTACACTATGGATATGGCCCATTTTGTAGAGGTTTGCAAGTGTTGTGAACTACTACAGATGGTAGATCCTAACCATTCATGTAGAGACATGCCAGCGGGGGTGTTCTATATAAAGAGTTTGTATAAGATCGGACCACAAGATGAATAGTCCCTTTATAAAGCGTCGTTGATACTTAAGACTTACATCTTACCTAAACAACCATAGGTGACATGATCTTAATCTTGAGTGTTTTGGGAACTCCTGCATTTGAGGGCAGTTCTTTGATTGGTATGGGTGAGAGTGGCCAGATTGCCAACTCAACATGCCTACCTTTTTGGGGATTTGTCTTATTTGAGAGTGGGGAACTCAGTTACACAAGATGGAATTCACTCCTTCCCCGAAGCAGGTGGAGGTAGATAGATTGCTTTCTTAAGAGCTGATTCCAAGTCTTGAACATAGTGGCCACAATTTCTCTTTGGAAGAGAGGACTCAGTCATAGTAGAACTATAACTTATGTTCATTAGAAGGATCAGTGGTACTTAAGGAATTAGATGTAACTACAAGGGCAAAACGATTATTGGCCAAGTTGTACTTATGAGCGATCTATGAAGGGCTATCGGACTGTTGATTGGTTAATATGGACACAAAATATATTGTAGTAAGGAAAGTCTAGCTGTCGATCTTTAGTGGAGTGCCTGGCAGTTAACGGATGGTGGATCCCGTGACTAAAGAGTTTAGTCAGTTATTCACTTACCGTTGAAGCTTCAAGCTACATGTCCATAAGGTCCCCTTGGTAGTTCAATGGATTCAAGTTGAGAATCAGTTCTTGGTGTTGATTTGAAATGTTCAAATTGACTAAAGGAAATTCGATTATATATGATATGATCGGTGTGACATATAAGATACATCAAATAGAGGATTAATGTAAATGAGATTTACATTAAGTACCATGAAATAGAAAGAAAAAAAAAACTATGGTTTATGTGTTTCATGAGATGAAATATTAAAACTATAAGTTATAAATATAATATGGTAAGTTGGTTATCATATATATTTATAATAATATTAATTATTGGATAATTATCTATTTTTCTCTAATAACCAATTGAGTGGGAGGTTATTGGTGGTTTCATGGTAATTGTGAGATAAAAAGAAAAAATATTTTCCTAAATTTAGTAGATTTGTGAGAGTTTCCATTCTCAGAAAGAACTCATGGATCCCTGTCAAGTGAGATTTGTCTTCATTAAACGATAGCTGAAAAAGAGACTAAACGATCGTGAGTGACATTATGCTATAGTTCACTCAGCTGGTCGTAGATAAACGATCACGAGGCTTTTGCTATACGATTGCTTGCCTTCTTCTAAACGATTGAGCATTCGTTTATGCAATTGACTCTTGTCATCTCCCACTTGCTCAATCGTCTACACGACTGTTCTTCCTCTGGTCTCTTCCTCTAATCAAGTCCACATAGAGTCCACACTTCTAGATTCTCACACTGAGAATATTAAGATAGCCATTGTGGTGGTCTCTTCACTCAACTCGATTGAGTTCCAGGTTTTGGAGGTCATTCGTTAGGTTCATGATCTTGGAGATCATTGAGTTGGTGTTTGCTGATTGATTGTGTTGTGTTGCGGTCGTTGTGTTTGAGCATTCATGTATTGCTATCTTGGAGACTTAACGAGCGTTTATGATCGAGGGAGTTTGAAGTATGAGTCTTCAAAGGTATGATATTCTTTCCCTTGATTATATTGAAAAGCATGCTGTAATTTAGTGCATGGCCTGTAAGTTTTCATTTCTTGACTGTAATTGTTAATGTTATATTTTGAATGAAATTTGGAACGATCATTTCGCTGCTCATAGAAATCCTCATGTTTGATTTCCTTCAAGGGCAATAACCGTTGTTGATGGACCAGCTTCATCAACAACTTTTATTGATTTATCTGTAGTATCTTTGGTCATTTCTTTTAATATTAGTTTACTGCAAGGTTGATAACTTCTAATATGATCTTCTTCTAAGAATGTAGCATTTTTTGAACTCATACAGTGTTATAATATGCGAGGTTGATGACTTCACAACTCATACAGTGTTTCAGAAACACTTTTTAAAGGAACCATGTTTAGAATATATACTGTAGTTTGTACTGCATACCCCAAAAGGATTGAGGTAACTGAGTAGAACTCATCATTGATCAAACCATGTCAACAATGTTCGATTTCTCCTTTCTGCAACACCGTTTTGTTGAGGTGTTCCAGGTGCTGTGAGTTGGGATCGAGTTCCGTGACCTACCAAATAGTTATTGAATTGTAAATGCATATACTCACCATATTTTAATCTTTTAATTCTTTTACCTAATAAATTTCATGTTTTGGTCTTGAATTCCCTAAACTTTTCGAGAGTTTCAGACCCAACATATTTTAATCTTGATATCAATCAAACTAAAACTAGAAAGATTATGAGTACATTGATAAAACACTATTGTAGACTAGTTTTATGGACTATTTTGAAGTATTTTTCATTTTGATTTTTAGACCTAAATTTCTTTTAGATTTAATTAGCACTAGAACATTACTAAGGATTTTTAAGAACAACCCTCAAAGAAAATTGAAAACTAGAGAAAATTGTCCTTATCATTGAATGTGTTTTCCTATCTTTTTGTAAGAATGGATGAAGAAAACTTTAAGTAACTAAGGAGCTTGAAGTAATACTAGAATGCATTGGAAAAGAGGGTATGAACATTTTTGAGATCTATGAAAATCAATAGGGAAAAATTGAGTACAAAATTAGATTAAAAAGGGATCTTTCTTACCGTTTTGATGCTACTGTTGAACAATCTTGTGAAAGCTAAAGACACCACTTAAAACAACTTTGAAAACACATTACTCTTTCTAAAAAGTATTATTTACAGCACTAGGATGGTGGCTAAAGAAGAGATTTTCAGATTTTTTTCAGGCTCTCTTGAAGGAGGAATGAGAAGACACTTAGGAGACTTAAGCATAACAACTTTTTGGAATGTGAGCAAGCTTGTTCTTCTCTCTCTTCCATGCATACATGACCAAAAAGTTTTCAAATATTGTTTTTGACTCTTCAATTTATCCACCTAAACTCTTAGTTACCCTAGATGGAAGCTCAAAAGGTTAGGTTAAGGAAACCAGACTATGATTGAAGTTAACTTAAGTTATGACTAAGATTCTTCCTATTTCCTATGTACTCTCATTAAACAAGAACCAATGAATGAATTTCAACTCTTATATTTTTAATTTCTTAATGATTTTGTTTTACATTATTAATAATTCAATTAATAACTTATGACAAAAAGTTACGAAGTACAAAAAATAGTAAATAACAAGACTATTCCTCCACTTAATATCACATTCTTACCAAGTTAATTAATCTTGTATTTATAATTCATTTTTTCATTCTAATATTCAAATAACTAAATACAAATACAACTAAGTTACTAATATTTAGAATGAATATTTAGATATGTAATAATCATATATAAACCCGTATTGAATCGACCTTGATTAAAAGAAACTATATCAATTTTTTCTGAATTATCATAAATTAAGTTTCTAAAGGATCTAAATTAAATTAATAAAAATTTATTACTCTAATTTATCTAAATTTACAAAAATCACGAAAATATCTTTAAATGATTGTGCATGTCATTGCAATTATAAACATGAAAGAATATACCGATTCAACATTGGATCGAGTAGTTTAGGGGAGGAAATTGGATTTTAGGGGTTGAGATTGAGATTGAGATTAGTTGCCAATGGTTGAAGGATTTTGCAACATGGCCAAAGAATTTCAATTCCGGATTTTATGTTTAAAGAAGAGTCTTTAGAAGCATGCACAATAGGACATTTTCGATTGCCATGACAATTCTTATCCTAAAAGTTAGGCTATTCTATTTTTATATTATTTCTTTCATTATTATTTTTAAGAGAAATTATTTCAAATGGTAAAATTGTTGAAAATATTTATAAAAATATAGTAAAATTTCGAAACTATGAATGATAGACGTTGATAGATACTGATAGACACTAATAAAAGTCTATTAGTGTCTATCAGCGTCTATCATTGATAGTTTTAAAATTTTACTATGTTTTGTAAATATTTTGATTCATTTTTTTATATTTAAAAACAACCCTATTTTTAATATATTCACATCAGAATCAGTGTCTAACAATGTCACTGAAGTCTATTGGTGTCTATCAGCGTCTATCATTGATAGTTATAAAATTTAGCTATATTTTGTAAATATTTTGATTTATTTTTCTATATTTAAAAATAGTTCTATTTTTAATATATCCATATCATAAATGAAAAAAAAAAAAAAAAAACTCCATGCAAAAAGTAAGAAAGAGAAAGGAATAGATGGAATTAAAAAAAATAGAAAAATATGTAATCTAAAAAACATAATATAAAATTAATAAAATTTTCCAACCTCATTTAAAATTTATTATTTCAATATTGACATTATTGTTCTATTAGTCAATTAACGGTCAAATTAACTTAGGAACCTTTTTAAATATTTTTCAAACCTCGAGATTAAAATGTAATTTTTGAAACTTCAAGGATCAAATAGACACAAAGATTAAAGTTTAGGGATTACAAGTACATTTTTACCTTTTTTTTAATTTGAAACTATTGTAATAAAATACTTAATTAATGTATAAAAACCTTTTGAAATCTGTAGTGTAATTGTTTATATAGAAAAACTGCTCGAAATATTTTCAAATATAGCAAAATGTCACTGTTTATTAATGATAAACAATAATAGGTAACATCTATCAATGTCTACGGATAAACATCAATCAATGTCTACCGATAGACAGTGATATTTTGTCATATTTGTAAATAAATTAGTTCATTTTTATGTATTTGAAAACAACCCAAATCTTTATTTAAAAATTGAAACTAAATTTTCCAAATTAAAATTTTAGACCACGTTTGGTAATTATTTTGTTTTTAGTTTTTGGTTTTTAAAAACTAAGCCTATTTAATTTAATTTTCTTACCATAGTGTATATTATTATTAAGTAGGAGAGTTGTATTTTTAACCAAATTTAAAAAATAAAGGTAAGATTTTTAAAAATATGGATAAAAAGTAGACATAAAAGCTAGGAATTTGGAAACTTAATTTTCAAAACTAAAAATCAAACCAGAACTTAGGAACAATGTATCTATTCCTTTTCGTCAATATCATTTGGTGGTTAATTATCTAATTTGTAAAAAAATAAAAATAAATACATAAATACATAACATAAATAAATAAATAAATAAGAAAAAAGGGATGTTCTATCGTTTCCCATTTCTTGGGTGTAAAATTCAATCCCGATTCCCTTCTATGAAAAACAAAATCCCCTGACAATCAAACAGTTTTAATGAAAATGGAGAACACGGGGATTTTGAAGGAGTGGTTTAATCGAGTCGATTCGGAGAATTCTGGAAGCATCACAGCTCCTCAGCTTCAGGTTAATCTTCTTCTTCTTCTTCTTCTTCTTCTTCTTCCTCAGAGCTTTTATTGTTTTCGTCTCAAAGTCTCAATCGTTTACATAATTTTCTGGTTTCCTCCATGATCAGAATGCTCTGGCGGTTGGAAACCTCAACTTTCCCCACTCAATTGTGCAGCAAATGATCAGGTCTTCGTAATCTCCTCTTCTTCTGATCTATGTAAAGAATTTTCCGCTGATATATATTTTTTTAATTTTTTGATTTCTTGTTAGAATGTATGATTTTGATAGAAATGGAACTATGAGCTTCGAAGGTAAGTAACATAATATTTAAACCTACGGCTTTTGTTTACGTTTGAGAAGCGGTATTGATTTTCATGAGTTTTGTAATCTATTCTCCAAAAATTTGATGTTCTCTCTGATGTTGTAATGCATTTTTCTCAGAGTTTGTAGCTCTCAACAAGTTCCTCCTTAAGGTTTGTATTCTGGATTATCTATCTATCTAATGGTAGTCTTGAAATTATATTCATTTTATTCTTTCGTGAATTAAATAAATCGATTTAATCGAAGAATCTGCTTTCGGTTCTATCTTCTGATAACTTTTTAATTTCTTTTTCAGCTTCAGCAAGCCTTCTCTGACTTGGAAAGGTGAGTTAGAATTCTCTTTCGATAATTTTGATGAATACTTGAACCCTATCTTGCTTGACATTATACGTTTTATTTGAAATTTTTGTTGTAAATTGCCTGGAGACTTACAAATAATTTGAAGCCGATATTCGGGGCAGAGGCAGCTTCTGCTTTATATGTGGCCACATTGATTTCTGTCTCCATATCTGCTGTTGGCCTCTATGTACCATAAACAATTGTTACTAATTAGCCAGAATTCCTAGTTGCAGCTGAATTTAACTTGGAACGTTTAGTTTATATCTTGATGTCTTCTCTTCTTCATTTGACAGAGGACGTGGTTATCTAGTACCCGATGATGTATACGAGGTGTGTACTTGGGTTTTAAGTATTAACTTCTATATATCTATTAGGATCAATTTGGAAAGAATAATATTCACATTGCATTTACATCTAGAATTGTTACCATCCTTTCAGGCATTGGTTAAAATTGGCTTCATGCTGGACTCTCCGGCTTTTTATACTGTCTGTGAGGTAAACCGTATTTTCATTTCACCATTGAAAATTGAAATAAAGCAATTTCAGTAGTCTTATTTGGTAAATATCATGGTCCATTCGTATGTGTTAAAAGCTTGTTTAAAAATTTAGTGGGAAGGCTCAAGCTAATGAACTTCATGGTTAGAACTTATCTTTAGATCTTCAGCAGCAGTCCTTCACTACTTACTATAGAGTCATTAACACTAGATGATTTCCAATGTCAACAATTGGGAGAAATTGCATGTATTGGGCGTTGAATTATAAGAATCTTGACAGAAACTTGACGCATGAAGATAAATAAATTCATAGGTGAAGTGTTAACAAGCAATGCTCACCTCCTCCGTCCACTATTCAGTATAAACCATTCTTCTTTTGTAATCTTCCATAAGAGAGCCTTTTTTCCATCTCTCTCCATTTTGTCCTTTTGGTTCTGGTACCTCTCATCCTTCTAATTATCTTTTGGTAAAAGAAAATCTGCCTCGCCTTTTTCTTCCATCTCCATAATGCTTTCTATGTGTGATTGGTTTGGTTTGCTGCTTGGTTTTGGAATTTTTCCTCAATTTCTTACGATGAAATGCATTTTTCTCAAGTATAAGAGTTCAATTCTTAACCAAATTCTAGAAACAATTTTTGAAAACTTTTTTTTTTTTTTTACTTTTCAAAACTTGGCTGGATTTTTTTAAACATTGCTAAAAAGTACATAATAAAGCAAGAAATTTAGAGTTGGAAGGGTGTTTGTAGTCTTAATTTTCTAAAATGAAAAATGAAATGGTTACCAAATGGGTCCTTATTTATGCAAGACATGTTGATTGTGAGTACGATGAATGGATATCTATTCCCTGTAACTGTTTGGGGATCTGAACTTCTATTATATTTCTAAATGTACTTGCAGAGCTTTGATCAAAAGAAGAATGGGAAATTTCGGCTAGACGACTTCATATCTCTCTGTATATTTGTTCAATCAGCTGGGTAGGTTCTTTTGGAAGCAAATTTGTGCATTTATGATGGGAAATTCATCTTTGATCTTCTGACGAAATATTTCTCTCCATGTATTTTTTGGCTGGTTGGAAGGGGCTCCCATTATTCCAATTCATCTACTCCTAGTCCTAGAGAAGCTATATATATAATTTTCTTTCATTTGATAAGTTTAGAAACCTATTTAACATTTTTAAAGGTAGAGACCTCTTACAATTAGACACAAAATTAAAAGTTCAAAGGCCTTTTAAATGTATTTTTTTTATAGATCAAGATCTATTAGATACAAATATGAAAGTTTAGAAACTAAATTTGTAACTTAACCTTAATTCTTAATTTCTAGTATACGAGTTTTTTAGAGGGAATATTTCCATGATGGCCACATAGCTAGGATTTAATATCCTAAGAGTTTCCTTGGTGCCTAAATGTTGTAAAGTCAGACAGATTGTCTCGTGAGATTAATATGCAAGTTATACTTGTGTTTTGAATTTTTCTACTACTTCCCTAGTTGGTAGAAATCTAACATTGTCTTTTGATTATTCGAAGTTTATTTTCGTTTTTAAAATTTTCTCGGATTGGTTGCAGGAATTTGTTTAATTCCTTTGATACAGCAAAACAAGGCAGGGTGACTCTAGATCTCAACCAGTTTGTCTATTGCAGTGAGTGTCTGAATTAGTATGACACCAAGCAAAATCATCTTTTGCTGGCATGTTTGTGAATTCATTTTCCTCATGCTAATTACTCCTGCTATGCTCACTTTCGCTCGTTCGTAGTTTTTCGTTTCTGTCTTATTCCCTGCCCTCGACTCAACAAATGAACCGTGCATAAGAGATTGGTGCTGTTATGATAGGAGGAACGGTATTAGGGTGTTAAGAGGAATATTAAGAGTATATTAGTAATTAGTTAGAGGAGTCAGTTATGGAATTTGGTTATAAATAGAGATAAGAAGAATAAGGAAGATAGATAATATTTTGGCAAGTGAATAGCTTGAGAGTGATATCAAGATTGGGAAGGTCCAAGTACCTCAAAAACTTGGTTCATCTTGTAGTTTGGTTACTTATTATATCTCAATATATTTAGGTACCATCATGTTATTCTTCCAAAATGATCACGTGCCTGTTTGTTTGAGTACTAAGTTAGAAGTAAGAGGACAAGAGGCGTATTAAAATAAATTGCCATCCTCTTTTGTCATTATGCTAATATAATGCGCTTAGTTTCATTTCTTTCAACACTAACGCTCACCCACATAGCCATATCATTGTTAGCCCTACCTAGAGCACTTCCAAAACTTGGAACTCCAAATATTCACTGTAAAATTTTTGCTTCCATTTCCATATTCTTGCTGCCTAATTTTAAGCACCTGTGTGGTAGCTACTGATTCGATTCTTCTCATTTCCTTTCAGCTGCTAATTGTAGAATATGAAAGTGTAAATATTTGACAAGGAGGGGACAACATTCTGCAGAAACTATTTGTGCGACCTGTGGATCTAGAATGGTGGTATATGAACCATGAACTTATTTTTCAGTAGCATGATGTATCTTGTTTGTTTATCTGTTGGCTAGATTTGATGCTGGAAAAGGTTCATCTGATTACAGTATTAGTAATTCATTTCTATACCTCTTCTATATTGCGGCTTTTGTGTATCAGTTATTCACATGATCAGTCAATATATTGGTTTATTTTGTTAGCTTCATATTATCATTTCCGTTATATAGAAAATTTCATAAGCTAGCCTATCATTTTCATTTCATTTCCTACTATTACTGAAAGCACTCCTCTACTCTTGCTACCAAGTATTAATGAAACACGATACTTTGACAAGGTATAAGAATTTATCAAAACATAAGGACTATTTTTTAGGTTTTTATCAAACCAGATGAACCAAATTCTAACAAAGACTAAATTCTAACTTTTTTTCACATCATAAGGACCAACTTTGTAATTTAACCTTTTTCATTATGTCATGTCATTGAATAAGCATGAAATAAGTGATGATCGGAGGTATTTTACTATGAAACTTTTGGATTTTCCTTTTTGAAGGTTTGATTGGATCATTGTGCTTAAAGTGTGAGTCATATGATGACTATGTTGGTTGAAAGCATTGTGTAAATTGAAAAGAGAAAATATGATATTTACTTGAAGTAGAACATATACCACTTAAAATAATTAAAGAAAACCATTCAAGAACAAGAAAATGCCATTAATGTATGTAAATTCATTCAAACCAAGAAAAGTGAGCAAGAGATTGAGCTTTCAACTTTAGAAAAGGTTGGCCTTCAAGGTTTTTGTTGGTGAAACTTTGGTGACGATGAGTTGTAGGGGTTGCTTAGTTCAAATAAATAATAGCTTTGGTAACGATGAGTTGTATGCATTCCTTTGTAAAATATGTTTCACGATCGAATTCAACTTTTAGAAATAACTAGGTTAAGATATTAAAAGTATCATAAACTTCGTCCACAAAATCCAACCTCTATTTGTTTGAAACCGAAAAAAAAAAAGAAAATAGAAACCAAGCAACATTCACATTTCACACTTTAAGATTGATTTTTATCTATATATTTCAAAAAATGATACCATTCAATTCAACCAACCCATATCACAACTTTGCAAAATAACATTACAATTTCCGTGACATTTATAACCAAAATTGGAGGGGAAAGTTTATTAAAAGAACTAATCTCACCCTAAAACTTCAATTAAAACCTCCATTATTTGACAAGGTTTTTTAAAAATAAAAAAAGAAATGATATAGTTAAATAAAATGAATGAAATAAATAGAATAGAACCTGGTTGAAAGGTGTGTGAGTGAGGTTAAGGAGAGAATCAATCCAAAAAGGCAATAACAGCATCAACAACGTCTTGAGTAGTGGAGTCTCCACCAAGATCCTTAGTCCTACACTTCTGCTCAAGTATCACACGTTTAACAGCATTCTCAAGTCTATCAGCGAATGAAGGAAATTGAAGGTGCCTCAGCATCATTGCCGATGAAAGCAGCAAAGCAACTGGGTTTGCCTTCTTCCCTTCCACTATTTTCTCATTCCCCACATTCCCTGCTGAAGCTCCTTGTTCAAATATCGCATGATCACACCCCACATTCCCTGTATTATAATATATATATAATCAAAACAATAATCAGTTCAAGTTCAACCAAAACAAACTCAACTGTATCCTTCTTATTCCCATGACCAAATTTGAATAGTAATTATACCTCCTGGCATGAGACCAGTGCCTCCAGCAATACCAGCTGCAGTGTTTGCCACTAGATTGCCATAAAGGTTGGGAGTCACCTGATCCAAATAATTCAAAGCCATTCTTAGCAAAATTTCAACATAAAGAATAACAAAAAATATAAGCATCAAGAAAATAGAACAACAATCAGGAGAGAGGAACTAACTCAATCTGAGGGAGGAGTAGAGAGAGAAGCATTAAGCAGAGAAAAGCAAAGATGAATTGAAACTCATACATATTTTCTTGGAAAAAATACCTTTTTAGTCCCTAGGTTTTAGGTCTGGTTTCTATTTAGTCTCCTTAGATTTCTAAATATTACACATTTAGTTCTTAAGTTTTCAGTTTAGTTTTAATTTAGTCCATAAATTTCAAAATGCTACAGTTTTACTCTTGACATTTGAATTTTGTTTCAATTTGTTCCCTATATCTCGAGGTTTACACTTTTAACCTCAATTTTTCACTAAATACTCATTTTCTATCTTTTGGAGTTAATTTATATTAATAAATTAAAAATCGTTAAAAAAATTATAATTAATTAAGTTTCACTATTTTTATCACTTTTAAAATTAAATTTAAAATTTCACTTCTAATTATTTTAATTAATTAATAGAAATTGATGTCAATGACTGAAAGTAAGTATTTAATGAAAAATTGATGTTAAAAATGTAAAATCTTGAAATCCATGGACCAAATTGGAACAAAATTCAAATTTCAAAAATAAAATTGTAACATTTTAAAACTTAGGAACTAAATTGAAACAAAACTCAAAACTTAAGGACTAAATGTGCAACATTTTAAAACCTAGGAACTAAATAGAAACTAGAGCCAAAACCTAGAGACCAATGTGAAACCTGAGTTCCATTTTCCCTACTTAAGCGAGTAATTAGGGTAATAGACACAAAGTATAAGTAATTTTATGTTGTAGGAAAAAGGTCAGAGAAAAGGAAGAAGAATTTCTAAATGTTGAAATAGGACTCTTGGGTGGCTTTGTGTTAGCCTTAGCAAGTGAAAAATTGGTTAAGTATAGAAGCCAAGATTAGATATGCGTTAGTGTTAGGAAGCATTGACGCATGAGGCATTGTGTGTGTGTAGCGACCAAGGTTTATAGAGGTTGTGTGAGGCTAAGTGTTGAAGCCAAGGACAAACTATGCATTGGAGCTAGGGCATAGGCACATGAGTTGGTGGATTTCCATGATACGTTGGTGTAAGGCCAAGCCATGATAGACGCATGGTGTGGGTTGGTCGAGCGATGCCATGGAGGAGTTGTCCAAGCGTGGGCAAGGGACATGTCAAATGGCCATGCGTTAACAAGAGGCTTGCGTGATCGTGCATCAAGGAAGGGTCATCATGCAATGAGTATGGGCCAGGCGCCAGCAAAGAAGCACTCGGTTGCGCGTGAGCATGGGCGCTGGGCGTTGGGGCGTTGTGCGAGGTGATCGCATAGTTACACGCGGGGCTGCACAATGAGCGCAAGACGATGAGTGCAAGACGCTGGACATGTGATGTGCGTTGGAGTGTGCGACTGATGGGCATAAGATGTGCACTAGAGCTATGCAATGAAGCTAGAAAGCTGTGCATTGAGGTATGCGATGAGCATGACAAGGCCGTACGATGCTCATGCGATGCCAAGGTTTGAAGGACCATGTGATGAAGGTGCTATGCGTTGGCCTATGAAGTATGTGCCAATCATAAGGCTAGGCATGGGAAGGAGAATGTGGTCATTTAGACTAAGCGTTGGACTTGAGAAGCTAGTTGGACGCATGTGACTAGGTAGGGAATAAGAGACATGTTGAACGCATGAAGCTATTGGCCAAGAGTGGTGGCCGAGACTAGCTATGTGTTGAAGGGCCCTAGTCATGTGTTAATAAACTTTGCTATGCGTTAATGTTGATTATGCGCCAAGGTCATTCGAGGTTAGAAAGGGCTTCACGGGCGCATATGACAAGGTTGGTATGAGTGACATGCGATGAAGGATATGCGTTCGCTTTAATGGATGCATGCGCCAAAGGTAAGGATATGCGGCCATGAGGGAGTTTATGCGATGACAAGGAAAACTTGAAGGACAGGATGAAGCTGCTAACTCATCTAGACATGTGGTTAACTAAGGGATTGTCTTGGAGTTCATGTAAATTGAGGTGGGCGCATAAGAAGACATGCAAATTGAAGGAGTCACATTGGTTAAAGGTGGTGAGGACACTTCAGTTTAGATGTGGCAAGGGTTGGCGTTGGCAGCATAAGTAGAAGACACTTAGACATGCAAACAAGCTAGAGGTATCAAACTAGGAAGAGTTTTTTACGCCTATATAACACCCAAGGTTTTCACTTCAGCCCACAATACAAATTCCCTTCAAAGGACATTGGAAAGAGTGTTTGAAAGCAAGTTTGGAGGGAACCTTGCGTTGATAGCAAGAACCATGCGTTGATCAAAAGACAGAAGGTGCAAGTGTTGTTCGAGTGTTGGGGGCAGACTGTAACCCAAGTTCAAACGAGGAGTTCTCCCAAAATACTCGTGCAAGTCAGGTGATTCTTAAGCCAAAACCTCAGAAATTGAGTGTAGTTTATGGATGAGTGCTGCTGCAAAGAAAATATAAGAGAAGGGCTGTCAAAGTTGAAGGAAACCGAGAAGTGTTCACAGAATTGGTGACAGCCGAGCAAGGTGAAGTAATCTTGAGATTCTGAGCCCTTGCGGTGGAGTTTGAAGCTCAAATTTTAAGTTAAGTTAAGACATTTCTAAAAAAGTTTGTTGAAGGATGTGTCTCGAAATAAGGTCTAGAATGATGATTAATCTGAGCTTCAAAGTGAATCTGGAATTTAGGGTTCAAAAAGGAAGCCGGAGGAACCAAGGAACTTGGAAAGAGAGAAAAGTTCCAGCAAAACAAGGAATGGTATTCTTTTAAGGTCTTAAGCATATCTTTTAATTATATGTTTATGTTATGAATGAGTAGCCAGAACAAAAAAAAATATGTGACCGGGATGGTCAGGGGGTTAACAGACCTAGTTCCTAAGCCCGGAGTGGAATCTCACGAGATGGTCAGGGGGCCATGAAGCCTAGTTCTTGAGCCTGTGAGAGGAACCTCATTTGGGATGGTCAGAAGGCTGACGGGCCTAGCTTCTAAGCCCATAAGCGGGGATCTATGTGCACATAGGGAACATAGGAGTTTTAAGCGATTATGATAAATATTAGTTTTAACTATCTATCGTGTGTGTAGGTAGGTTTGAGACCAGACTCTTTCAAAACTGAGGTTTGAATGTTGACCTCGTAATGTGATGTGCTTTTATTTGTTGGGTTGAAAGAGACTCGTTAAGCTGTTACCACTCACTGAGATTCTTGAAACTCATTTTTTTCTTTCATATCTTCTTCTCAGGTAGCGAAACTAGGGTGCTACTAAGGTCGAGGTCTGTCATGCCACAACCACACTTTCAGATTTAAGTAGTTGTTGTAAGCATTTGTAGTTAAGTCTAGGAATTGTATAAGTGTTATACTGTTTGTAATAAAATAAGTTTGGCCAAAGAGTTGTTGCTTATTTACTTGATTTGAGTTTTAGTAAGAGACAAAAGTTTCAGATAGGCAGTAGGTATCACAAAAGGGTGGTATTTGCCGTCCTCACGCCTCCTTTCAGGTTCTAGAGGTAGGATCGGGAGGGGATGTGACAACCAAAAAGGTATTATTCCCTATTTTCTTTTACCTCTGTGTGACTACTTTGAGAGACGAGCGAGCACTCTTACTAATCTCATGGGACAATTATCTTAATATACTTCATTTACTTGTCAAGGAAATTCTCGAGATAAGTTTAAGTTAGTTGGTCACTGTAACAATATAACTTGAATTCATTCCCCTCAGCTTTGTACCATTAACAATATAACAATATAATGTCCATCTATGATAGTTATTCATAGGCATGCCCCATTATATTATTGAAAAAGTATGTAGAAAAAGATGAGACAAACAGTTTAAAGCTTTTAATGAAGGAAACATGATGATGGACACTACTTATAGAGAAGACAGTCCCTCACTCTCCGGATCCTCACCCACTTGCTTCCTCGCTCACTTCATTCACTTGCATTACATGTGACAATAAAGCCTTACATTTAAAAAGCTACGAATTTGGAGCCCAATAAATGTTTAAAAGCTCAAATATTTTGACTCCATTTTGAAATATTTACAATCTCTATGTAATATTTTGAAGAACCAATACATATACATTCAATATATTTGTATAGACTAGTAAAAAAGCTTCAGAAGAAGTAAGGTTACTGTTTTATTTTAACAGGTATGACTTTCCATTTCGATTAGAATTTATACTACACGGCAGCAAATTAAAACTGACCCAAACTAATTTGCACAAGTAACCCAACCAAGATTTTGGGTTCCTGTTCAAATGCCACTGCTAATTATTTTCAGAGTTATGATTTTCCATAATTCTCAACTTTTCTCTATAACCTTAATTAATTGAGAAATTTGCACGAGAACTAGTATCCCCAATAATTTTCCTACGAAATTTTGATTCAAGTTTCCTTGGAAATTAAGATCAAAATGCACACCATTTATAATCGATCAACAAAAGTGCAAGAGAAGTAATCTTCCTGAGGTAAGTAGCCTATGAAACACGGACATTCCATTTTAGGGTAGATTGTCGGACACACAAATTTCCATGTTCTATTTTAATATTTATTTTTAATTCTAGACACGTGGCACACATTTGGAACACTTTCTAGACACATGTAAGAAACTTTTTTAGGAGAAAGTGGTCTAACCTTTTAAGTTGGACCAAAATTTAAAACCCAGATCAATTATATGTCAAACTATGATAAGAAATAAAAAAAGGAAAGCCATTTTTTAATCAAAGATAAAAAGAAAAAGCATAAACATAAAAAATTTAAGATAGAAACCTAAATGTTTCATCTCCTAAATTGTTAATTAACTTGATATTTTATGCTTTTCTAGGGGTGAATTTAATATTTTATGTTAATTTTTTATATATTCTAATAATAATAATAATAATAATAGACCGTTTCTTCAATGTGTCCGTATCCTAGTTTAACATATTATCGTGTCATGTCTCATGTCCGTGTATGAGACATGTCCGTGTATGTGCTTCAACTCATGACCTAAATTAGTTGAGATTTTGACCAAAGTTTCTTTTTAATCACCAATCTCGGTGGATTGACTTGCCTAGTATATCAAGTAATGAACTCGAAATTCTATTTAAATTCGTGCTCAGGAAAAAGCTGGAACCATTTTGCCTCTTGATTCAAGTTTCCAAAGGAGGAAGAAGCATTTACCAGGGACCAGAAAGCTGTTGTATACGACTCTAGCGTTCCATAATAATTAAAGACAGAAAAAAGAACCATTGAACGAAACAAATATGAGCTTAGAAAGCTACATACCATTACATCAAATTGCGCAGGTTTTGAAACAAGCTGCATGCAACAGTTGTCAACAATAACCTCATTGTATTGGATACTTGGGTATTGGGACGCCACCTCCCTGCAAGACTCCAAAAACAAACCATCTGCAAGTTTCATAATGTTGGCTTTGTGCACTGCCGTCACTTTCTTTCTATTGTTCAGATAAGCATACTCAAAAGCATATTTAGCAATGCGTTCTGAGGAGAACTTTGAGATCACCTACAGTAATTCAGGCTATATTTCAGGTTACTGCATTGAAATGAGGAAAAGAGGAAATAGAATTGACAAATGGAGAGTATAATCCATTTGAACATAAGAGATTATATAACAGCATGTTCGCTGCTTGGATTACTGCAGTATAGAGGAATTTAGATTTCATATAGGTTGAGTGATGGCATCAGCAAGTCTCCATTCACAAATTCTGACAAAAATGTTATTGATATGACCAATTGATTCTATCCTAAGAAAGATTGAAACTATTCAAAGAAAAAAATTAATGTAAATGCAATGCAGGATTTGTTTAGCTTTGTTCGTTTAGATCAACCCAAGAACGAGGTGTATAAGTCCATAGTGTTCAAAAATTGAACAGAGATAACTTCAATCAATCAGAGAATCAGATACAGAGCCATAAAAACAAAAGATTAGGGACTGTCACAAATTAAATCAGCTATACCACTTCAAACAGGGCATCGATAAAAAAAATCAGACGATAACCAGAAATTTAGAATTATATATTACCTTGAGGCTCTCAACGACGCCAGGAACGACCTCATGCTCGAGGCCAGAGTACTCACCTTCAGTATTTTCCCTAATGACGACGATATCAACATTCTCATGACGCGTAGGCAATCCAGGGAAATTGAAACAATTAACAAGCGAGGCATACAAATCGAGCTCCTTCCTGAGTTGCACATTGAGTGAACTAACACCGCCGCCCACCGGAGTCATTAATCCGCCTTTCAAACACACTTTATTCTTGAAAATAGACTCCATTACCTCTCTAGGAACCTCCTTCATATAGCCATGGACATCGTAGCGCTCGAAGTAGACGGGAGCGTGCATCGCCTCCATCACTTGCTCCACCGCGTTAGTCACTAGAGGACCGATTCCGTCTCCGGGAATAAGAGTGACCGGGCGCGGATCTCCGTCGCCGGGCCTGGGCATGTAGGTGAGGGATCGGGCGTTGGAGAAGCGAGAATGGATCCGGCAGGGGGAGATGAGGCGGCGTATTATCGGAAATGCGCGATGGCCGGCCATTGGGAGGTGAAAATGGAGAAGAGGAGAGGGAGATTTGTGCAGGAGAGAGAGAGAAAGAGAGGGTTACGCGTTGGGGAAGAAGGTGGAGAGAAATGGAAGTTGCAGAAGAGAAGCCATGGAAGGAGGAGAAATTTGAAGAAGAAGAAGAAGAAGAAGAAAAGGAGGAATTGTAGAGTGATCAATATATATAGGTAATGATTTTCGGGGATTCTGTTTTTGGCTACATTTGCAGCCCAACCTGACTCAATCAGGAAGTGCCATGTGTCAGCCTTCTCTCTAAAAATGATAAATATCAATTTATACTAATAATTTTATGGATTAAAGGTGAAAATGAATAAGAAATAAACCTCCTCATTTGTTAATAAGTTTTATAGCTTTGGCGTGAGTTTTATTCATTTCCACTCTCTAATCTTTTAATACATTTCTTTATTTTCTTATTTTATATATTATTAAAATTATTATATCAAATTAAATTTATATTTTATAATAAAAATTATATTAAAACTTAAATTATAGTGTATGTAATTAACTACTCTTATTTAATAAATAAATAAATAAATATATATATTATATATATATTAAAACATTTACTAATTTTTTAGTTTAATAATATTAGTTTATATACCCTATCCTATTTATTTTTCAAATAAATTGGTAAAGAACTAGTGCAATAAAATTATCAATTTAATTAATTAATCTATATTTAATAGTTTGTTAATGCATTCATTTATGATTAATATAAAGATGAAATTTATTTTTATGTTATAAATTGTAATTAATTATCATTGATTAATAGAATTCTTTAGTTGTTTATATAATTTAATCATAATTATATAAAATTCATCATATTGATCCATCAAAATATATGTAATCATAGATAAAAATTAATTATAAATTTTTTTTATTTTACAAATATTTGTAATATAATAATTTAATTAAATATTATTATTTGATCGTTAAATTAATTAAATTTTTCTCAATAACTTTGAATTGAATTCTATTGTTACAATTAATCTATTAAAAATTTACAAAGTTTTCACATGATTAGATTTGTAAATTAAATACAACAAATAATTATATTCCTGTATTATAATCTTGATTAAACATTTTCATGCCAGCAACCAAACAGAATCATTCCTTGATTCTCATCAATACTCTATTCTAGGTATCCAAATTAAACTCTAAGACTTGTATCAATTTTACAACTTTCTTTTATATTTAAATTTTGAAAAATTAGTCATACCAAAACATTTTAAGGCCCATCTTGTTAACCAATAAGTTTTTTTTTTTGTTTGTTTTAATAAATGAAGCTCTATTTCATCCACATTGCCATTACAATTTATTTGCCATCTTTAAGTACAAATGTTGAGATTCTTAGCCTAATTAAAAAAAACAAAAAAAAAAAAAAAAAAAAAAAAAAAGATGAGAAAAACTTTTTTGAAAGCACACTTTTTTTTATTTCTCGAAATTTGTGCTTTAGTATTTAAACCTAATCGTGAAAAAGATAATAGCAAAGAAAGAAATTGGATAGTAAAAAATAGTGTTGTAGATGCTTAATTTCAGAAAATTAAAAAAACACAATATTTCTTTTACAAACACGAATACCTGAATCTTTTCAATTAAACTTATAAATGATTATAAGTGAATTGGCTTTAAAACTTTGTTAGGATTTATATTGAGAATTATCAACTGTGTAAAATTCTTAATAACGTAAATACGATTTTTTTACCAAAATGTCGCATTAGGAAAAGATTAAATTATAATTTGATGACAATTTTTCAAATAAAGTCTTAACTTTGATTCTAAATTGATTTGGTTACGTAAGTTTAAAAATCTAATTGATTAAATTCCAAGCTCTCACACCATATTTATTCGAATAAAACACTAATGAGTGTCAAAATGATAACACTTATTGAAAGTTCATGATTTAAATTGATAAACATATGAAAAGTTCAAAGTCTTAAATTGATATCAAGTGGACTTAATTTAGCATTTTAAATTGGATACCAACCCGACAAAAATTCGGGGAAAATACAAAGATATTTGATCACCTTTTTAGAAACTATTTAGGAAAATATTGTTGTTTTCAAACTATTTGTAAAAATATTGTTGTTTTTTTTTTAAATAAGTCGAGAGTTGAAAATTCGACCTAGATAGGTCGAATTTTGAACCCTCGACCTTCCTTTCACTTGTACGTCAAACTTTGAACCCCGACCTTGCCCTTCCTAACATTATTATTGAGTCTGTTTAATTATTATTCCGGAGACATTCATCTATCAAAAGATTGTATTTCTAAATTTTCATAAGGTCCTCCTGGAATTCCTTCCAAAGCTTGTTGAATAATTTTTACGGATTCTGTCATCTCAGCAAGTCTGACTAAATAACGAGCTAATGAATCTCCTTATTTTTGTCACTGAACTTCCCAATCAAATTCGAGAGTGAAATTATGAGAGAGAGCGAGAGTTTGAGAGAGCGAGATTTTGAGCGAGAGCGAGAGCAAGAGCGAAATAGCGAGATTTTGATAGAGAACGAGAATACTGTACAAATTTTCCTTTTTTTTCTTTTTAATTATTACACATTCCACCTTCTTCTTTCTAATTTTTTTTTTAATTTTTCATTTTCTAAAAATATTTTATTGTTTTATTTAAACTCTAAAAAGAATAAATTAAAAAAATAATAACTCATAAAAATAAAAAAATGTAAATTAAATATCTCATTTATATAAAAATAATTACAAAAATCAATGTGTCCCACAAGGTGGACGTCGTCGATTTCGAGCTGGTTGTCGTCGTCGACTTCGAACTTGAGGTTGCTCGGGTTCTTCTTGATGTTGCTCTGGTATCTCTGCAGGCGCTTCATAATATAAATATTCATTATGCTCTCCACGACTCCGACCATGTCCATGCACGTATGAAGACGAAGGACTAGCCTTTGAGTCATAATGTCCTGAACCAAATGTTGGCATCATCATCATTGGACTAACATAATTAGTTTGACTCTGTGTCTGCGTCATATGGGGCAACTCTTCCACATTATGTACAACCTCATCAAACTCATCCTCTTCCCGAACAGGTCCTTTACGTCTAGGAGCTGGTGGAGGAATAATAGGTATATCGTACATATAATGAATTTCCTTCATATAGCTTTGGTTGTCACTACATATAGCAAGAACCTGGTTCGGATCATTTGCAACCTCACGGAATCTATTGTTGTTCGATCTCTATGAATTATAAAAAAATTAGACAATATTTAAAATAAATTTAAATTTAAAAAAAATAGATAATATTCATTCACTTACCAGATGACCCACAGCTACTTCCGAACGAGTGACGTAGCGCCTTGTAATATTATTATACCAATGAATATATTCTGAAGTGACATCTGTGTCAAACTGTTCAAGAGAAACCCCCATTACAATAAACCTTGCACGATAGTGCCATCGCACTACCAAATGTGCAACTTTTTCGGACAACTCTCCAGTCCTTAGGTCAATATCATGCAGTACGGGTTTGATATTACAAGGCGATGGGACATCTTACAGAAAACCGAATTGTCTCATCACCCTGTCAGGAAGATGCCACTCACCAATGTGAAAACATATGAGAGGACTCATCATCCTTCATATATTTTGACCATTCGTACAAAAATTAGGCAAAGTATGCACAATAATTTTGTACGGCTCCCAAATAACCTGAAACACAAAATATTATATTAGAGAATATTAAAGACAA
>NC_052358.1:29111327-29129749 GCF_009727055.1 Benincasa hispida | reverse complement strand
AATTAGATGGAGGCTTATGGGATTGACGTTGAGGGGTGGGGATGGCTATATTTCTGGGAAGCGAACTCCAGGCGGAATATTGGAAGCGCCATGGATACAAGTTATGCCTTGGAATGAAAAGACAATTCCGAATTAGCTTTGTCTAACGAAACAAAATTTTGATATATTAGGTTGTCTAAGATTACACACATATCGAAAACTTCAAAGCGATTAAGGAGATAAGTGGGCTGAAGCAGATTAAAGAGAGTGCGAGATTCAAAGCGAGTTAGTAGGGAGAGAGCGAGATTCAAAGCGAGATAGTCAGGAGAGAGCGAGATTCAAAGCGAAGATTTTATGAGAGAGCGAGATTCAAAGCGAGGAATGTTGGAGAGAGCGAGATTCAGTTTATTATTGACTAATCTGACTAACATTGAACTTGGGTAAAATGAAATGGTTGAATAATGAAAAATGAGATTATTCAAGAATACACATTGAATGCTAAGATTACACATTGAGTTTTTGGTAGTAGATCCATAATCAAAAAAGTGCTTGTGATTGTTCTTAGAAGAAAGAAGTTAGTTAATCATTAATGGAAAAATAACAACAATAACAGAGAGAGCAAGATATTGAGAAGAGAGCGAGATCTTAAGAGAGAGCAAGAGCGAGATCTTAGAGAGAGCGAGAGTGAAAGTGAGAGAGCAAGATCTTTAGGAGAGAGCGAGAGTCTTCACTTTATTTGAACTTTCCATAGAAATATATATAAAAAAAAGAGAAAAAAGAGCTAAATAATTCACATACTATAATTGAATAATCATCTAGACTATAATTGAATAATCATTAGGACTATAATTGGGAATATATTAGATTATTATACTATATGAATAATCATTAGACAAAAAATGTAATATATTAGATTATTTATACTATAATTGGAATAATCATTAGACAACAAATTGAATATATTAGATTATTATACTTATAACTGAATAATCATTAGACAACAAATTGAATATATTAGATTATTATACTATAATTGAATAATCATTAGGACAATAAATTGAATATTATTGAAATATTAGATTATTATACTAAAAAAAAGAAATATAATTAGAAATATATATATAAAAAAAGGGAAAAAGAGCATGGAATGCCGAATGCTTGCCACTTGTTACATGAACAGTACTACTCGGTATGATGGCTTGTTCGAGATCACTAAGTATAAAACCACCTTAGAAGAAATTGTAACACACGAAGAGGTGTGTTTAATTTCATATCGACATGCTGGTATAATTGCAAGCAGTGAACAACCTAGCAAATGGTGGACGGGACCACAAATGTCACCATCGTTTCTGCTTACGACATTATCGTCGGCAACTTCAATAAAAAGTATAAATTTAATTCATTGAAAATTATGTTTATCGTGTCGGGGTGTCAGTTTCAAATTCAAAAAGCTTCAACAAAGCAATTGAAGATATTCAAAGGAATAAATCAGAGCTGTCTAAGGTTTTTTGCGAAATGATAAAAAATGCATAGTTTGTTAGAAGCAGCTCGAGTACACAAATACATATAGTATACCATCTCATTACTTTATTTCCTTTATGAGGGAAAAAGAAAAGTAATAAACCTGCAATCTCGAGGGTGGATGTGTGTCGAAACTTCAACCTTCGACAACCTAAGCGAGATTCACGAGATTTCCCTTGTCGAGGGTTAAAGTTTCGGCCTATATATTGTTTCCAAGTTTTTCTTTGTTCGTCGAGTTCTCAACGTTCGACCTCCATATTAATCGAGTTATCAACGTTCGACCTCTAGCCTCGAACTCCCAAAACAACAATATTTCTCTAATAAGTTTCAAAAGAACAATATTTCTCTAATAAGTTTTGAAAACAACAATATTAATATTAAAGGTCCCACAAAAATCAGGGTTTGATTTTAAATTGAATATAGTTATTAGTTTAGGATTTAAATTAATATGCAACCTCCAAAGTGTAGAAGTATAAATTGATATTTGCAGTAAAAAAATATTTAAAGCAAAACTTAGGTCTATCACAACTTTACAGCCTAGCCACGTGTTTCTCTCTCTTTTTTCTTCTTCTATCTACTTTTCTATATGTTTGATTTTTTTTTTTAGAAGCCTCGTTTTGATTAATTTCTACAATAATGTTGGATGTTTCTCAAATCTCTATTATATTTCAATTAGGAAAAAGTGCCCTTCAAAAAATGCATTTTCTATCAATTTCCCTAATATAAAAGAAGCTTACTGTTAGCATCGAAAATGTGCTACTTTCCCTAGCTTAATTCAGGTTCATTCTAGGATTTTACATGTTTATTCTATGATTTTTGTAGACATTGAGCAACTCAGGGGTATTGCCCATTGAAGCTAAAACAGGACGAAAATGAACCAAAACAAAACTTTGAAGCATCAACTTTGAAAAGAAGAGAAGAAATTACGATTCTACCCCTAAGCACTTCGACATCAGTGCTTTTTATGTATACAATTTTTGCCCAATTTTATATCATTCAACCGGGGTTTTCAGCCCCCATTTGATCTTCTCCTCTCTTCTTCTCTCCTCTCTTTATTCTTGGTGTATTTGTGAATGGATCAAATCACAACGGAAGCGTGTGATCATGTTCTTTAATTTCTTGATAGAATTAAAAATACAAAAACTAGAAGAAAAGGTTAAGCATCATATACCTTTGTCGATCCACAATTGCAGCAAAATCTTCTCCTCAAACTGATAGTTTTCTCCTTAAAGTCTTCCTTTTCCACGAGATCTTCCTTACTATAACTCTAGCAAGGATCTGGTTTATGAGAATGGCTAGCAAAGATCTGGTTTGTGGGAACGACTTTTGAAAGATAAGAGGGAATGAGAAAGGAGAATTTCCAAATAACTATTTTCTAAAAATTTGGGAATTTTCTTGGAGAGAAATCTCTAAAGAATAACTATAGAGATTATGTTGTAGAGTATGTTCCACAAGGGCTCCCTAGGTCCCTATTTATAGAATTTTACAAGGATACTCCTAATATTATCCAATTTTAATAAATATTTACCCAATTAATATCTCATATTAAAAGATTTTAAATATTTATTCTCTGCATTATCTCTTTAATTTGAATCTCATCCAAATTAAATAATTAATTATTTGACTCATATTCAAATAAATTTATTCTGTCATTATCTATTGAATTTGAATCTTATTAAAATAAAATAATTTATTTATTTGATTCCCATTCAAATAAATTAATTCTCCATATTATAAAGTATTTTTGGTAAAAGAAACAATTCATTGATAAGTATAAGGGGAGACCCCGAGCAAAGATATTACAATAGAGATCACTAATTACTAACTAAAAAAGATAAACTGAAGTGAGTGAAAGGGTGCTTAATGTTGGGAATGTCCTAAAACTCACACTTTGTAATTGTGAAAACATATTCTATTTATCAATAAAAATATTGTTGAAGCATTTATTCAATAAAAGTGATATTGAAATTGCATTATGTCATAAAAATCCAATAAACGAATCCATGACTATAGTATTAATATTGTAACTTTATGTAGAGACATAAAAGAATATCAAGTTATAGTATATAGCCGAAAAGGTCTATAAGTATATAGATGAGATTGGGTACCTCGTCCTGGGGACACTATGGATGCGGTCTACTTTGTATAATGATACAAACGACATGATCCCGAAATCATTCATGTGGAGACATGCAAGTAGGGGCATCCTTTGCAAAAGCGTTTTGCATAAGACCGGACCACGAAATAGTCACTTTTTTTTTATAATAACCGTTTACTATTAAAACTGACTATTTCAATTCAATGACCTAAGGTAATTCGATCTTAATCCTGAGCTAACTATGAACTCCTGTTTATTCGGAATTATCCTTTGATCTACATAGGTGAGAGTAGTTCAACAACACTGCTCAACAAGTCTCCCTTTTGGGGGTAAGACTGGATAGATAGCAGAGGACATAGTCTTGCAAGATGAAATTCACTCCTACCCGTTTTAAGGTTAGAAGATACGTTGTTCCCTTAAGTACTGATTCCTGGTCATGAACAAATGGGCACCGCCCTTTCATGGTTGAGAGGGACATGAGTTATAAGTTATACTATAAATCAATTATTCAACAGAGGATCAGTGGGAGCTAAAAGAGCAAGATGTATTTATAGGGGTAAAACAGTAATTTTAACCTAGCTGTAAATACGAACGACATGTGAAGGATCAACTTACTGATTATGGTTAAATCAAGTGGAGAGAAATATATCTACAGTAAAGAGAGTGCAACCATTGAGCTATAGTAGTATGTCTCGGTGGTTAACGAATGTTGATTAATTCTGTTTAAAGAGTTTAGCCAATTAATCTCAAATCGTTGGAGCTCATGATCTGTAGGTCCATAAGATCCCTCTACTAGCTTGTAAAACATTACACCTTGGATTAGAAAATTGAGCAAATTTGAAGTGTTTAAATTTGAAATTAGGGTTTGAATTTGAAGTGTTCAAATTCAATTTTAGGGTTTGAATAATTATATTCGATATAATTAAATGTTTAATTTTATCACAATTAAACGTATTTAGAGAGTTCAAAAATATTTAAATGTTGATTTAAATATTGGTTACATGAATAGGATTAATGTTTAAATTAGGTGTTTTATTAATTTAATAAGTGATATTTTATTATTATTATTTAATTAATTAAATTTATTTTATTAATTATTTAATTATAATTTTGGAAATTTAATTTTAGCTTAATTTAATCAAATTAAAAATCTTAATTAAACTATTTTTATTTGAAATTGGTTATAATGGAAATATCCAACATTTCATGTTGGTAGTGGAGTTTTCCACATTCTAACACCTTGTCCACTCACTTAGTGCTAATTGAGGTGTTAATTGACTAAATGTATGAGTGCTTGCATGTTTAAACTTGTTAAATACTTCATCTTTTAGAAGTTTGAAGCCCACACAATCTATTTTTTTCTGAGATTTTCAAGCATAAATTTTTTGGCTTCACAAATTGCTCGTAAATACAGCTGGGCCAAAATTAATAGTGCGATGACCCTTCACAAATTACTTGTAAGTACAACTTGGCCAAATTTACTGTTTTGCCCTTATAGTTACATCTAGCTCCTTGAGTACCACTAATCCCTCTAATGAATAATAAGTCATAATCAAACTATGACCATACCTCTCTCAAGCTAAGAGAAGGTGTAGCGCCACATTGTTCAAGCCCCAGAATCAGAGCAATTTATCTACTTACCCAAACGTCAGGGAAGAAGTGAATTTCGTCTTGTGTAGCTGTTCCCAGCTTTCCAATCAGACGAATCCCCGAAATGGTAGGCTTATTGAGTCGACGATCTGGTTACTCTCACATATACAAATCAAAGGACCGCCTTCATAAGCAAGAGTTCACAACTCACTCTGGATTTAGGTCATGTCACCTATGGTTATCCTAGTGAAATGTAAGTCTCTATTATGAACGGTGTTATATAATGAGACTAATCATTTCATGGTCCAGTCTTATACAAACCCCTTTATATAGAATACCCCCGCTCACATGTCTCCACATGAATGATCAAGATTAGATCATTTGTAGTACTTTACAACAATTGTAACACCTATAAAATGGGTCGTTTGGTAATGTCACCAGGATAAGGTACCTAGCCTTATCCATCTACTACAGACCATTTAGGTTATCACTTAAACATGATCCATATGTATGTCTCTACATACATGTTTAAGCTACAGAAGATGACCTTGAATGTTAGTTTATTAGTTTGTGGGTTAATGCTACTAAATGTCGAATAAAACATCTCATATTTTATTAAATAAATAAAATGTTTGTACCTTGCAATTACAAACTACAAGACCCACGAGATTTAAGACATCAACTCCAATAATCTCCCACTTGTCATAAAGCTAGTGGGTGTACAATATAAAAGTCATACTAATATAAAAGTACACATAAAACAATAAACTAGGGCATAATACACGCCTAGTATAAAATCTCCCACTTGCCATAGACTAAATGTGTCTTGTCCCTTAGACCCATACTCTACAAGTGACCCTCAACACACTTTAGCCGTGAGGGCCTTTGTAAATGGTTCAGAAATATTGTGCTCCGAAGCTATCTGCGTGATGATCACGTCCCCTCAATGCACAATCTCTCGAATGAGATGATACTTTCGCTCTATGTCCTTCCTACGCTTGTGACTGGGGCTCTCGGGAGTTAGCCACACCACTTTTATCACAATAAAAAATGATAGGCCTACATAACTGGAACCATTTCCAGATCAGTCAAAAATTTCCTGAGCCACACAACTTCATTAGCAACTTCACAAGCTGCCACATACTCAGCCTCCATAATGAAGTCATCAAGACACCGCTGTTTGGTGCTCTTCCAGACTACTGCCCCTCAGTTAAGAGTGAACACTGTTCCTGATGTGGATTTCCTAGAACCTTTGTCAGTCTGGAAATCAGAGTCTGTGTATCATGTAAGGATTGGATCCTTAGAACCATACATGTGCATGTAGTCCTTCGTTCTCCGTAGATATTTGTGGATGTTCTTAACGACAATCTAGTGATCAAATCCTAAATTAGACTGATATCTACTGACTATCCCCACTATATAGCAGATGTTAGGTCTAGTGCATAACATCGCATACATCAGGCTACCAACAGCTGATGTATAAGTGATCTGTCTCATTTTCTCAACTTTTTGAGGTGTCATAGGGCTAATGTATAGGTGATCTGTCTCATTTTCTCAACTTCTTGAAGTGTCACAGGGTACTGTTTTTTAGACAATATAACTTCATGCCTGAAAGGGAGTAAACCTCTATTGGAGTTCTGCGTCTAAAACTTGACAAGCATCTTGTCAATGTATGATGCCTGAGACAGGGCTAGTGTTTCATTCTTTCAATCTCTAAAGATCTAAATGCCCATAACAAATTGCACCTCTCCTAAATCTTTCATATGAAATTGGGTTGCTAACCAATTCTTAATTTCAGTCAATAGACCTACATCTTCCCAATAAGTAGGATATTGTATACATATAGTACTAGAAAAGCTACTAAATTGTTGATGATTCTCTTGTATACACAAGGCTCATCAAAATTTTTTTATCAAAGGCATAAAATTTGATCGCAATATCAAATTTTATATTCCAAGTACGAGAAACTTGCTTCAATCCATAAATCGACCGATTAAGCTTGCAAACCTTTTGCTCTTGACCTTGGGTTATAAATCCCTCAAGCTACTCTAAATAAATGGTCTCCTCAAGATTGCCATTCAGAAAAGTAATCTTGACGTCCATTTTCCAAATCTCCTAGTCATAATATGACGCAATAGACAGGTAGATCCAGATAGACTTTAACATCGCAACAGGTGAGAAAGTGATCTTCAGGAAATTGCTCGTAAACCAAATTGACTATGTCTGCATACCAGGGCAATTCTTCAACATGGAATAGCTGCTCATCCAGTAACACTGCACTCACCTCATACTCATTGCGGTCAACCTCAGGATTTTCTAGTCTAGACAAGTGATCCGCAACTTGGTTCTCCATCCCCTTCCGGTCAATTATTTCTATATCAAATTCTTGAAGGAGGAGAACCCATCTGATCAACCTCGGCTTTACGTCCTTCTTTGTCATTAAGTATTTTATTATCGAGTGATCAATATGGATGAGTACCCTTGTTCCTAATAGATATGCTCAAAATTTGTCCAATGCAAAAATTATCGCCAAAAGCTCTTTCTCTCTGGTGGTGTAATTTTTCTGAGCAGGATTTAATGTTTTACTCGAATATGCGATAGGATTCACGATTGTTTTTCTCTTTTGTGCCAAAGCTACTCCGATCGCATACCCGCTTGCATCGCACATAATTTCAAAAGGAAGTGTCCAGTCAGGTGCAATTAGTACGGGTGCGGTAATCAGCGCATTCTTCAAAACTTGAAATGCGTTGAGGCAGTTGTTGTCAAAATCAAATTTTCTGTCAGCCTCTAACCTGTCTCTTATACACATCTAGATGTGTATAAGAGACAGGACTTCATAGGTGTTCCCATAAACAGAGAAGTCGTCCATAAATATTTCAACAGAGTCCTCGAGATAATCTGAAAAGATGGCCATCATACACCTTTGGAACTTTCTCTTATACACATCTAGATGTGTATAAGAGACAGTCATACACCTTTGGAACGTGCTTGGCGCATTGCAGAGGCCAAATGGCATGCGGCGAAAAGCAAAGGTCCCATATGGGCAGGTGAATGTGGTATTGTCTTGGTCTTCTGGAGCTATCATAATCTGGTTGTACTCGACATAACCATCCAGAAAGCAATAAAAGTCATTTCCAGCTAGACGATCTAGCATTTGATCAATGAACGGTAGAGGAAAATGATCTTTCTTTGTGCCACGTTCAGCTTTCGGTAATCCATGTAAATGCGCCACCCAGTGACGGTCCTTTGCAGTATTAATTCATTGTTTTCATTCAGGACTATCGTCATGCCGCCCTTTTTCGGCACACACTGCATGGGGCTGACCCACGTGCTATCTGCTATAGGATAGATAATGCCCGCATTTAACCATTTAATGATCTCCTTTTTAACGACCTCTTTCATCGCAGGGTTGAGTCTCATTGATGTTCGATCGTTGCTTTGTGGTCCTCTTCAAGACGAATGCGGTGTATACAGTACGCTGGGCTAATTCCACTAATGTCAGCGAGCGTCCAACCAATTGCTTGCACATGTTTTCTTAGAATGCTCATCAATGCATTCTACTGGTCTTCGTTGAGCTCAGAGGAAATAATAACTGGCAGCTTCTCATTCTACCCCAAAAATGCGTACTTTAAATGATTCGGCAGGGTCTTTAATTCCAATGTTGGTGGTTCTACTAGGGATGGTTGCGTTGTTTTTCTTTCTTCTTTTTCTGTTGGCTCTTCTACTTGATTTTCGATCATTTGTTCTTCCTTGCTTGTTTTTGTTGTGATCGCATTACAGGCAGCAACAGATGCACTGGCATTCTCTTCTTCATTCTTTTCATCAAACTTTTCTTCTTCAATCACATTCTGGTCACCATCTGAGTCATGCAGGTCTTCTTCATCCGGAAACTTCATGGCACAAATTATGTTGAACTTGAGCTTCTGTCCGTTGATGCTCAAAATGATTTCCCTTTTATGCACATAATCTAAGCACGACCTGTTGATAAAAAAGGTCGCCTCAGAATGATGGGCACATCTTTGTCGGCCTCGTAGTCCAAAATGATGAAGTTGGCTGGTAGGATAAATTTGTCAATGGTTATCAGCACGTCCTTCACCTTTTCCTCTGGATGCACTAGAGATCTATCGGCCAGTTGGAGGGTCACCGTTTTGGGCACCAGTTACCCCACATTCAACTGCCTAAAAATTGACAGAGGCATCAAATTTATGATGGCTCCTAGGTCACACAAGGCTTGCCCGATGTACAATCATCCTATGGAGCAAGGAATAGTAAAGCTTCCAAGATCGCTCATCTTCGGTGGAATGATTGATTTCAAACTTTGCGTTAACGCCATCATGGCAAACTTACCAGCTCTCCTCTTCTTAGTTACCATATCCTTCAGAAACTTTGCGTAGACAGGAATCTCCTTAATCGCTTCACTGAAAGGAATATTAATATGTAATTGCTTTAACATAGACAGAAAGCATTGGTACTGTACCTCTTCGTTCTTTTTCTTCCTTAGTCTCTGTGGGAAAGGGGGTAACTGCACTTAAACGGTCCCCGTCTAAGTTGGCTTTGAGGTCGAAGCAACCTCTGGTTCTACTTCTTCTTTTTCTCTTTCTTCTTCTTGTGTCACTGCAATTTCAGGTTCAGCCGCAATGAAAGCTGTCCGACTAAGCTTCTTCTTTTCTCCCTCCACAGTCTTCTCACTTCGCTATGTCATAACCTGACATTGCTCTTTACCTGATCCCCCCGGGTTGTGTGGGAGTTCTGTTGAACTCAACAAAGCCCCATGTGGTCAACTCTTCAGCTCACTCGCAATCTGACCCATCTGTAATTCTAGATTGCGAATGGATGCATACCAGATGCTGCTCAACAACGCATATTGACACAATGCCATGATTCACCATATGGTGGGCACTTTGGAGGACAACGCACTGCAGCCAAAGTTTTGCAAAGTGGATTCTTTTGGCCTTCATTATTCAAGGATGCGGCTGACTACGCAATGAATGTGATTGGTGTCAACGCACAGGCAACATTTCATGGAAGAACGCAATGCCAATGAACACTATCTTGGAGCTGAAACTATTTGATGTATGGGGGATTGATTTCATGGAACCAGTCCCTCCTTCCAACGGTAAGCACTATATTTTATTAGCCGTCGACTATGTCTCCAAGTGGGTAAAGGCAAAGCATGTGCCACAAGTGATGCGGCGGTAGTCTCTCAATTCCTGAAGAAAAATATTTTCACTCGTTTTGGCACTCCCCGTGCCATCATAAGTAATGAAGGATCACACTTTGTCAATCACAATATCAAGGAGCTGTTGTGCAAGTACAATATCCTCCACAAAGTGGCCACCACATACCATTCGCAAACGAATGGTCAAGCTAAAGTGTCTAATCGAGAAATTAAATTGATACTTGAGAAGGTAGTAAAGCCTTCATAGAAAGATTGGGAAACAAAGCTTGACGATACATTGTGGGCATACCAGATCACATTTAAAACACCCATAGGTATGTCCCCCTATGTGTTGGTATTTGGTAAGGTGTGTCACTTGCCTTTGGAGCTGGAATATAAGACACTGTGGGCGGTAAAGAAGTTGAATTTTGATTTGAAGAAGGTAGGGGAAGTGCGAAAAATGCAACTGGTTGAGTTAGAAGAATGGAGGAACAACGCATATGAAAATGCGAAGATTTATAAAGAGCACACCAAGCGCTGGCATGATCAACACATATGCAGTAAGAACCTCCAAGTCGGGCAAAAAATCTTGCTTTTCAATTCACATCTGCGACTCTTCCCGAGAAAGCTAAAGTCACGTTGGTCCGGACCATTCATAATTTGACAAGTACTTCCGCATGGCGTGGTGGAATTATCAAATGATGACAGAACCAACATATTCAAAGTCAATGGACAGTGAGTAAAGGCATAGCATGGAGAAGACTGGCATCGCCAAGTCGACTCCATGGAACTAAGAGACTTTGAATGAAGAAGGAAGTAAGTGGTCCATGCGTTATCAAATGATCGCAACTTATCAGGGACACAGGTTTTGGTAAACCTCAAGTCTTCAACTCTTTTCTCTACTACTCGGAATTTTCACTATCTTTTCAATTTTGATTTATCCTTATTTTACTATCACTATCATTATTATATATATATATAAAAAAAATTGCAATATTGATTTTTATTTTGTTTAAAATAATTTGACCCTCTCTTTGTTTTTCTTACAACGATTGAGGCGCTGGATTGCGGAGATGTTATGCGAAGAAGCACTTATCTTATTCCATCACCGCATCCCAAAGAAGAGAGATCACCACAAAGATGGATGCATCAATACAATGCGGGCGACAACGCAAAATTTGGGGTTGTACTCTTTCTTATCTTTATTTCCAATTTTGTGCTATCACATTGCATTTTAGTCTTCAAAGTTTTATCACCGCATCCTCTTTAATCACCACAATCATTTGACATAGATAAATTTAGTGAGTCACCGCATTCAGTTTCTTATCCAAGTATGATTTCAATGATGAAAAATATGCTTCTATTTCTTTCGTATATACTAGAGTCAACTTAGTCTTAAAATAGTCACCTCATGAAATATTTCTCGAAGATAGGGGTTTACTAGCTTTCTTTCAAACTTTCTTTACAACACATTCTACGACCATCGCATGACTTATTTTAATCTTTTGGCAATGAGGATATTGCCGTATTTTAAATTTAAGGATGAGGTATTTATTTTCGACCTTACTATTTACAAAAAAAAAACAGAAAAACATTTTTGAGAATAACAACTCCACTGTCAACGCAATGGGAAACCCATGTTGATAAGAGTTAAGTTGTGAAAGGCACTTACCCGTAGTTGGATGTCCGCATGACACATGTGGGGGAAAGTCAAAACGAAAGTAAGTCACCAGGATCAACGCATAAATAAATGACTGCAACTCCACTGCCAAATTGGTATGAGTTTAGTCTGAGAAAGAGTCATTGCTCGTAGTTGGATGTCCGCATGACACACGTGGGGGCAAGCCAAAACGAAGGTAAGGCACTTAGATTAGTGCAAGGTCAGAAAAAAATATATATAGGGAGAAAATTTTTGTGCAAGGATAAAATCATTTGACACCCCGATAAGAAAAAAAAATTCTTTTTTGAAATAAATCATGCGATGTTCCAGAATTTAGTAAAGTTCTTTTGAAAGTTAAACTTGCAGTCCCTAGGTCTTAGAAATATTTTAAGAAGAGACCTGAATAAGACTTAAGAAAATTCTGGTATATAGGACTTAAATAAAGTATCCTTGAGAAATCTAGGAAAAGAACTTTGCGATGGACTTGCTAAAGGAATCTTTAGCTTATGCTTGAGGACAAGCATTGTTTAAATTTAGGGGTATGATAACGGACAGAAATGCATGTTATCATAGTGCTAAGTTATTAAACAATGTTGGATTGCATCGATAAAATATGTTAAATTGCGTCCATTAATCATAAATTCTATAATATTGCGATCGCATGCGTTCAACGTATTAGAACTATTGATTTTTGTATTTTTGTGCATAATATGCGTTAATGTAATGCAAGATTGCGATCATAGGAAATTATCATTCGAGGCAACTTCACCGCAAGACTTTGCGTTGATCGTGTTCGCAAACATTCGCTCGAGAAGGATCGCCGCAACTTGGTCAGCGTAACATGGTGGGCGCATCTGGGTGAAAGGCCAATTAAGAGCAATGGGACAGAAAGCTGATGACAGTCAAAACCAAATTAAGCTGACAGCCGATAACGGTCACAAAGTACATCCAACTTTATCGGTAATAATCATTCAGTGCGTCAATCAGGAATTAAAGTTGTCCCATCTGTACAACCGGGAGAGAGAAGCCGCCTTTCACTATTGATGCCCTATAAATACCAAGTGCATTCTTCAGAAAAGGGGTTGATCGTGTTTGGTTGACGAGTTAACCAGTTGCTTCTGTTCATAGTTTCCTTTTCCATTTTATGACAGAGCAAGAGAAGAGTGGTGGTGCCGGAGATCACCCAGGGCAACTCGAGAGAGAACCTGGGGCCGTAAAAACAGTGAGCGGGTTGACTCTCGCGAGAGTGAGAATATCTTTAGAGCACGAGTAGAAATAGTGTAAATGCCTGGCAACACGAAATTGCTACCAGGCTTTTTACTATACTTGCATTGTTATTTTGTACTTCATCTTCATATCTATTCAATGGAAGTTCTATTTCTACATCTGCTCTCTCTCTTAATACGCATGAGTACTAAACTAGTTGAATGGGTGAGAAGAACTAAGCTAACATGACCTAGGAAGTTTATTGCTTGCGATTGTCTTGTTTTATGCTGTGCAAAATACCCTTTAGAGTTACTCGAGAGAGAATCTAAAGAGAGAACCTAATGTATCGAGAGAGCTAGGTTAGAATCTAAACTTGAAAGAGCAAGATTAGGCTTGCATAAACAAGAGATAGGGACTTAGAGATAAGCTCTGTTTGTCAACTTGCATCACATGCATCCTAGGAATGGGAATGATATTATGTGGTCGCATATTTGTGTGAATGTCATGTTGTCATCGCATAAATAAAGATAGAGGTTTATGTGTAAATCCTGTAGACTTATCGTATATTTATCGCATGTGTTCTAGCCTTAGAAGCCGTAGCATTCACGCCAAGAGATGGTTTACTATTGTATGCATGTTGCATGATCGCAAAGCATGAACGCATTCTAGGGAGTGTTAGCCGAAACTTTTCTCAACCCGTTCACCGCATATTCATCGTATTGCCTGTTTACCAACTCTTTTCAAACTCCACCGCATTCGTTATTTATTTTCATCAACGCAAACAACAAACCCAACGATTTATTTATTTAATTGGTTACTGCAAGTCTTCATAAAAATCACCAACGCAACGATTTTCACAAGTCCCTGTGTTCGACCTTGGACTTACCAGGAAACTCAGAGGAATTTATACTTGAATTCCGTTGGGGAAACTTGAGTTCACAACGCATTTCCATCAACGTATATCATCCATATTTCTACTTAATAAAATAACGCATCAGTAAGTTGCAGTCTGTATTGCATAACCCCAAAACGAGTTCGGTAGGGAAGCATGACTCATCATAGACCGAATCATATCCTTGATCTCTCCTTTCTGTTACACCATTCTGTTGAGGTGTACCAGATGCCGAGAGTTGGACAATTCCATGTTCTATCAAATAGTCTTTGAGTTTTAGATCCAAATACTCTCCACCCCGATAAGATCAAAATGTTTTAATAGTTATATTTAATGCGTTTTCGACTTTAGCCTTGTACTCCTTGAACTTTTCAAGGGATTCAGACTTATGTTGCATTAAATAAACATACCCATATCTAGAATAATCATCAATCGTCTACGATCATCTACTAGATCGTAGACCTCCTCAAGTAGACAATCGTCTAGGATGATCTTGGCTTGAGGAAGAGAGGAGGTCTACGATTGAGTAGACGATTGAGTAAGTGGGACACTGTCCATCGCATAGACGATGTACTCGATCGTTTAGTAAACACAGCCTATTACATAGACTTTGCCACTTGATCGTGTAGCAATGATCAGTTGAATGACTATCATATAGTCAACTCTAAGCGATCGCTTAGCTTATCATGTAGTCTCTCAATGGCTATCACTTAGTAAAATAATTTTACTTGATAGCCTTTTCCGTGAATACTTTTAGAATGAAGCAACTTCTATTTTTGGAAAAAAGATTTCTTTTATCTCACAATTACCATAAAACTTCCAATAACCTCTCACTCAATCAGTTATTAGAGAAAAAGAATTAATTAACATATAATTAATTTATTATAAATAAAGATAACCAACTTATAATATTATATTTATAACCTATAGTTTTAATATTTCATCATAGAAAATATATAAACCATAGTTTTTTTTTTCTATTTTACGGTACTTAATGTAAATCATATTTACATTAATTCCTCCAAAAAATGTATCTCATATATCATCCCAATTATATCACATATAATTGAATTTCCTCTTGTTAATTTGAACACTTCAAACTAACCACAAAATATGATTCTCAACTTGAACCCTTTGAGCTACTAAGGGGACCTTATGAACCTGTAGCTTGAAGCTCCAACGATACGTGAATAACTGACTAAATCTTTAGTCATGAGATCCACCATCCGTTAACTGTCGAGCACTCCACTAAAGACCGACAGCTACACTCTTCTTACTACAGATATATTTCTATGTTCATATTAACCAATCAACAATGCGATAACCCTTCATAAATTGCTCATAAGTACAACTAGGCTAATTTAATATTTTGCCCCTATAGTTACATCTAACTCCTTAAGTACCATTGATTTCTCTAATGAACAATAAGTCAAAGTTCTATTATGACTGGGTCCTCTCTTCCAAAGAGAGGGTGTGGTCATTATGTTCAAGACCCGGAATCAGCCCTTAAGGGAGCAATTTATCTACTTACCCCTGCTTTAGGAAAGGAGTGAATTTTGTCTTGTGTAATTGAGTTCCCAGCTCCCCAATCAAACAAATCTCCAAAAAGGTAGGCTTGTTGAGTTGGCAATCTGGCCACTCTCACCCATACTAATCAAAGGATCACCCTCATATGCAGGAGTTCCCAAAACACTCAGGATTAAGGTCATGTCACCTATGGTCGTTTTAGTGAAATGTAAGCCTCAATTATCAACGGCGTTATATAAAGAGACTTATCATCTCGTAGTCTGGTTTTATACAAACTCTTTGTGTAGGACACCCCCCGCTCGCATGTTTCTACATGAATGGTCAGAATCAGACTATCTGTAGCAGTTTACAACACTTGTAAACATCTACAAAGTGGGTCGTATTCATAGTGTCACTAGGATAAGGTATCCCACTTTTATCCTTATACTGTTAAAAGATTTTCAGTTTTTCACGAGCAAACTGAGTAAGCTTGAGTTTTACGAAAGATAAAGATAAGCAGGCATGTTTTAGTATTTTCATGTGGTTTTCTGAGACTTTTATTGATTACATGACTAAGATATTGAGCCCGAGGCTATATGGTATCGTGTGCACACAGGTTATATTCCGTTGTTGACGTTGAGTTTACTTCGTGACAATGATGCTGTCGTGAGTGCTGGGTGGACCCCACTTCGACAAAGACGATGGGAGTGCTGGTCAGGCCCCACTACATCGTAGAGCTAGTAAACGTTGGTTGTACTGGGCATGCCCTATGCAACATTGATTTGTCATGTTAGTTAAAATGTTTTATATACTTGATATGCCTTGCTAGATTTTAATGACGTACTTACGGAATATTTGAGAAAGCTTTTAGCGTTACACGTTTATGTTTAACGCTTTGATTGAACAGATTCATACGTTTAAAGGTTTATCACGTGTTCTGATTTGCGGATTTACAGTTTTAAACTTAGTCACTCACTAGGCTTCATAGCTCACTCTTTCAAAATGCTTTCCCACTTTTCAGGTAGAGATCGAGCTCCCGGTGCCTGATAACTGGCAAAGTCTATTTTCTGCTAAAAGCTTCCAGATCAAGCTCCATATGTGGGTGGAGTTGTACATTGTATCTGTTTGTATTGTAAATGTCTTTGTAAGAACTGGATAGTTTATGGTTGTGTAAGCACTAGATGTCGTGGTTGTGTAAACCCGAGTTGGATATGTTTTTGGTTGTGATATCTCTATCAAGTTATTTTCCAAACCGAGTTATGTCAGGACTGCACTTCATGTGTGTCTAAAGGTTTTCAGGGGTTTCGCTGTATTGTGTTACATGTAAAATATTTTATATCTAAGGTTAGTATGTTTATCAGGTTCAATGACTCAGCAGGGTCAATAGGTATGGTTAGAGGAGGACGATGTCTGTTGGCTTCATGCCATCTCCCTGACTAAGCTAATAGGTAGTTTAGGAAGGGGTGTGAAACTTAGTATCAGAGCATGTTGCCATGGGAAATGAGACAGAGTAATTAGTGCTTAGAAAAATATAGGAAGTAAATAGTTAGACGTTGAGTCAGTTCAGATAGAACTAGCGTAGCATGGTCCAAGTATGAATAAGAGTGAGTCCAGTCAGGACTAGAATGTGGGTAGAAGTTTAGTATCATGCATCTGAGTTAAGTATCTATAGCATGTCTGATGTGTTGATATGTTATAAGAGTCATGCCACCACGTACCAGTAAATGACGAAGGCAGAATCAGGACGGGACGCAGGATCCTACCCAAAGTCAATCTGAAAAAGGAACCAGTACCCTGAGAGTTCAGACTGGAGCAGGAAACGAGCAGTTTTTTAGATCTGCATATGAGGTAGGTAGGCCAAAGAGAGCAGGGCCTAGTGATCCGGAAAAGATGTATGGAATAGAACGACTGAAGAAATTAGGAGCCACAATGTTTGAGGGTTCCACAGATCTAGCTGACGCTGAGGTTTGGTTAAATATGCTTGAGAAATGCTTTGATGTGATGAGCTATTCTGAGGAGCGAAAAGTCAGATTGGCCACATTCCTGCTGCAGAAAGAGGCAGAGGGATGATGGAAATCTATATTAGTCAGGTGCAGTGATTCACGTACGTTAGACTGGCAAACTTTCAGAGGCATATTCGAAGACAAGTATTATCCCAGCACATACTGTAAGGCAAAAAGAGATGAGTTCCTGGGGCTGAAGCAAGGGTCACTTTCAGTGGCCGAGTACGAGAGAAAGTATACCGAGCTTTCATGGTATGCTGATGTGGTTGTGGTATCTGAGAATGACAGGTGTCGAAGGTTGGGAAGAGGGTTGCGTTTTGAGATATACGCCAGTTACAGCTATTGCTAAGTGTACGAATTCTTTCCAGTTAGTAGAGACTACCCTACGTGTGGAGCAGAGTATAACAAGGAGAAGTCAGCAGTGGAGCCTAGTCGTGGGGCTTCAATAGCTAGTGGTTTCCGAGGTCATGAGCAGCGGAGGTTCACACCTGGAGTGAATGTTTCAGGCCGTCAAGACTTTAAGTGTCGATCTGGTGGCTAGTCATCGAGGCAGATGAGTTCAGGTAGTGCCTATCAGAAGCAGAGCCAGAGAGCACCCAGTCAGTCTGCTAGTTCAGTAGGAAGACCACAGATGGGTCAGGAGTCCATTGCTAGTGAAACTAGGAGAACCCCATGTGTAAGTTGTGGCAAGAATCATCGGGGTCAGTGTCTTGTCGATGCCAGTATTTGTTACCAGTGTGGATAGCCAGGGCATTTCAAGAGAGACTTTCTACAGTTAGAGCAGCAGTTCAGAGGGACCAGGGCATTGA
>NC_052358.1:29108023-29111292 GCF_009727055.1 Benincasa hispida | reverse complement strand
AGCAGAGCCAGAGAGCACCCAGTCAGTCTGCTAGTCCAGTGTGGACAGCCAGGGCATTTCAAAGAGAGACTTTCTACAGTTAGAGCAGCAGTTCAGAGGGACCAGGGCATTGAGTCCCACACAGTTGAGCAGCCGAGAGTCTCAACGGTTGCAGGAGAGGGCACTAGTGGTGCAAAGCAAAAGGGAGTTGTGGGGAGACCTAGGCAGCAGGGAAAAGTCTACTCTATGACTCAACAGAAAGCGGAGGATGCATCAGACGTGATTACTGGTACGATTTTTATTTGTAATGTACTTGCACGTGTTTTATTAGATCCAGGTACTACGCATTCCTTTGTTTCTAGTATGTTTCTAACTAAGCTGAATAGGATGCTAGAGCCTTTATCTGAGGGGTTAGTTATATACACTCTAGTTGGTGATGTTTTACTAGTCAATGAAGTGCTGCGTGATTGTGAGGTTTTAGTAGAAGGTCTCAGTATGCTAGTGGATCTTCTTCCACTAGAGTTGCAGGCATTGGATGTAATTTTGGGAATGGATTTCTTATTCGCTCACTATGCTTCTATGGATTGCCATAGGAAGGAAGTGACTTTTAGGAAACCGGGTTTGGCTGAAGTGGTTTTCAGGGGTGAGAGGAAGATTATTCCTACGAGTTTGATTTCAGCTCTAAAAGTTAAGAAGTTGTTGAGAAAGGGTTGCACAGCGTTTCTTGCACAGGTAGTAGAGGTGCAAGAAGATGAGCTGAAACCAGAAGATGTTCCTGTAGTGAACGAATTTCTTGATTATTTTCCAACTGATCTATCAGGTTTGCCACCTGATAGAGAGGTGGAGTTCACTATTGAATTGTTACCAGGAACAACACCTATTTCACAGGCGCCGTACAGAATGGCTCCGAACGAGCTTAAGAAACTGAAGGTGCAATTACAAGAACTAGTTGACAAGGGATACATCAGGCCTAGTGTATCGCCTTGGGGAGCTCCGGTGTTATTTTTGAAGAAGAAAGGTGATACCCTCAGATTATGCATTGATTATAGGCAGTTAAACAAGGTCACGATACATAACAAGTATCCTCTACCATGCATTGATGACTTGTTTGACCAGTTAAGGGGAGCAACAATGTTCTCTAAGATTGATTTGAGGTCAGGATACCACCAGTTAAAGGTTAGGGAATCAGATATTCCTAAGATAGCATTCAGGACGAGGTATGGGCACTATGAGTTTTTAGTGATGCCATTTGGTTTAACAAATGCGCTAGCAGTTTTCATGGACCTCATGAACAAGATCTTCCATCAGTACTTAGATCAGTTTGTGATAGTGTTCGTCAATGACATACTAGTTTACTCAATTGACAGGAAAGCCCATGAAGAACATCTAAGGATTGTTCTACAGACACTACGTGATAAACAGTTGTACGCAAAGTTCAGCAAATGTGAGTTCTGGTTGAAACAGGTAGTGTTCTTAGAACATGTAGTTTCAGCGGACGGAGTTAGTGTTGATCCATAGAAAGTGGAAGCTGTTGTCAATTGGGAGAGACCAGCTAGTGCAACAGAGGTACGTAGTTTCCTAAGACTGGTCGGATATTACAGACGTTTTGTTGAGGATTTCTCACGATTAGCATTACCCCTGACAGCTTTGACAAGGAAGAATGCTAAGTTTGAATGGTTGGATAAATGCGAACAGAGTTTCCAGGAGCTGAAGAAGAGATTAGTGACAACACCTATTCTGACATTTCCTGTAACAAGGAAGGAGTATGTGATCTATTGTGACGCTTCGAGGCAAGGATTAGGTTGCGTGCTTATGCAGGAAGGAAAGGTAATAGCTTATGCTTCAAGGCAGTTGAAGAAGCATGATTCTAAATACCCTACCCATGATCTTAAGCTAGCAGCAGTTGTTTTAGCACTGAAGATCTAGAGACATTATTTATTCGATGAAAAGTGCCACATTTTCACAGATCATAAGAGACTGAAGTATATCTTTGATCAGAAAGAGTTGAATCTGAGACAGAGGTGATGGTGAGAACTGATTAAAGACTATGACTATACCATTGAATACCATCCGGGTAAGGCTAACGTAGTGGCCGATGCATTAAGTAGGAAGTCGAGACTTTTGAAGAGTGCCTTGCGTGGTATTCGAGCAACCTTGCTAAGTGAGTTAAGAGGTTTCGGGGAAGTTGTGACTACAGAGAGTTCAGGGAGTCTTTTAGCTTAATTTCAGGTTAGGTCTTCTCTAGTAGCAGAGATTGTGAGAAGACAGCCAGAGGATGCTTGCAAAGTCCAAGCAAGGCCCAAAGGCAGAATTTGAGTTGAGAGCAGACTGAGCCATAGTTAAGCAGAGAAGACTATGCATTCCGAGTATTAGTGAGCTTAAGGGTGCAATACTAGAGGAAGCTCACAGTTCAGCTTACACTATGCATCTAGGAAGCACCAAGATGTACAGAACTTTGAAGAAAACTTATTGGTGGCCTGGTATGAAGCGAGAGATAACCAAATATGTTGATAAATATTTGATCTGCCAACAGGTTAAACCAGCGAGACAGAGGCCAGGAGGACTCCTTAATCCACTGCCAGTGCCAGAGTGATAGTGGTACCATGGATTTTCTGTTTGGATTACCTCGTACTACTGGTGGACATGATGGTATATGGGTAATAGTAGACAGACTCACCAAGACAACGTAGTTTATATCGATTAAAGCGACGTCTACACTAGATCAGCTAGCTAAGCTATACGTTGACAGGATTGTGAGTCAGCATGGAGTGCCAGTGTCCATAGTTTTAGATAGGGATCCGAGGTTTACTTCTAAGTTTTGGCCTCGTGTGCAGAAAGAAATGGGATCAAAGTTGAAGTTCAGCACAATGTTTCATCCCTAGACAGATGGTCAGTCAGAAAGGACCATCCAGACCTTAGAAGACATGTTGAGAGCATGTGTCCTTCAGTTTAAGGGAAGTTGGGATACCTACTTATCACTTATGGAGTTTGCTTATAATAACAGCTATCAGTCTAGTATCGACATGGCACCATTCGAGGCTTTGTATGGTAGACCATGCCGAACTTCTGTATGCTGGAACGAAGTGGGAGAGCGAAAGCTAGTTGGTCCTGAGTTAGTATAAGTTACGTCAGACAATATTAAGTCGATTAGAGAGAACCTGAAGATAGCTCAAGATCGACAGAAGAGCTATGCAGATAAGCGACGAAGAGACTTAGAATTCCAGGTTGGAGATCAAGTTTTCTTAAAAGTTATCTCCGTGGAGAGGTGTTCTTCGCTTTGGGAGGAAAGG
>NC_052358.1:29085887-29107773 GCF_009727055.1 Benincasa hispida | reverse complement strand
GAGACATCACGGAGTGGAGGAGGCAACCTGGGAGTCAGAAGACCAGATGAGGAGGAGTTACCCAACACTCTTCACCTAAGGACTTCTAAATTTCGAGGACGAAATTTCATAAGGGGAAGATAAGTTGTAAACCCGAGACTTTTCTTGGATTATTTTCTCTTGTCACATATTGTAGGATGTTGGATTTAAGTTATTGTTGTTCCATCATTTCAGCCCATTTCTCCATGAAAGGAAATGGGAACCGATTCAGTGCTTAATGGTATTAAGTGAGAATCCACCACCACCTAACTCATTTCAGCCCATTTCTCCATCATTTCCCATCATATTTTCAGAGCATTTCGAGAGAGAGAGTGAAGGAAGAGGAAGCAGAAGCTTGCTGTAGGTTGGAGGTTGAAGAAGGGAGAAAAAAGTTCATGCAATTGCAACCATGGAAGAATCTGGGTTCAACCTGCCTATCTCTGGTTTTAAGGTCAGTTTGAGCTACACAAGAAGAACTAAGAGGTTAGGCCTGACTTCCTTGAAATTTAATCCATTTTCTAACAAATTTCATGAAGAAATCTTGAGCTAAATCTGATGTTAAGTTAATGGTTTTTGAAAAGGAATACAGAGCACAGAATTTTCGTGGAAATCAGAAGGATCTCTGGTTTTCTCTGGTTTTTCAAACATTCTGGGGTGTACAGGTTGAATTAGAAGCTCAATTGGGTATGGATGGAAATATTATTCAATTTCCTATAACTTACATGAAGAATTTGTGAGCCAAAAATGAATAGAAGTAGGTTTAATTTCAGGAGAAAGGTAGAGGGTAGCAGAGAAGCACGAATCTGTATTTGCTGTGTTCGGAGGATTTATGGACAAATCCTTTGGGAATCTCGTTTTTATTCCTTCAGGTAAGTTGTAGAGGGTTCCAAAATGAAGAGTTTGATATATAGTACATTAATTTTGGTCAAGTATTGAGGAAGTTATGAGTGTTGGAAGTTAGAGTATTGAGTCTGGAAAATCTGGAAAAAAAGTGTGAAGTATGATTTTATTTCTAGAATTTAGAATTCATGAGCAATTGAGCGATGGAATGACAAGACGATTTCATACGTTCTAGATGGCTCGGTTGTGGTTTGTTGGACAGGCCAAGAGGAAATGGCGAGGTCTACAGACTAGGAACTAGCCAAGACGATGTTGCAGTGCACACAAGAATTGCGAAATGATTTCTAAAACTTGAATCTTATGCTTAATGGTTTATATTGCTGGAATACTGAACTTATGAATTGATACATGATTTATCTATGGAATGCGTTTCAAGCATTAGTTTTGAGGCTTAGATTTCTTAATGAGGTATTAGTATACGAGCACGTGAATTATTGAATTCCTGAAAAGTAGTTGAAACGATATCATTTAAAGTAAAGTATGTATTAGCGAGTACTGTAAAAGATTTTCAGTTTCACGAGCAAACTGAGTAAGCTTGAGTTTGACGAAAGATAAAGATAAGTAGGCATGTTTTAGTATTTTCATGTGGTTTTCTGAGACTATATACTCGACTACATGACTAAGATATTGAGCCGAGGCTATATGGTATCGTGTGCACACAGGTTATATTCCAGTTGTTTTGACGTTGAAGTGTACTTCGTGACAACGATGCTCTATCGTGAGTGCTGGGTGGGCCCCACTTCACAAAGCACGATTGGAGTGTTGGGCGGGCCCCACTACATCGTAGAGCTAGTAAACGTTGGTTGTATCTGGGCGTGCCTACGCAACGTTGATTTGTCATGTTAGTTAAAATGTTTTATATACTTGATATGCCTTGCTAAGATTTTAATGACGTACTTGCGAAATATTTGAGAAAGCTTTTAGCGTTTACACGTTTATGTTTAACGCTTTGATTGAACAGAGTCATATGTTTAAAGGTTTATCACGTGTTCTGATTGCAGATTTACAGTTTTTAAACTTTAGTCACTCACTAGGCTTCGTAGCTCACTCTTTTCAAAAATGCTTTCCCACTTTCAGGTAGAGATCAAGCTCCGTGCCTGATACTGCCAAAGTCTTTTCTGCTAAAAGCTTCCACATCAAGCTCCATATGTGGGTGGAGTTGTACATTGCGTCTATTTGTATTGTAAATGTCTTTGTAAGAAACTGGATAGTTTATGGTTGTGTAAGCACTAGATGTCATGGTTGTGTAAACCCCAGTGCATATGTTTTTGGTTGTTGTGATAAATCTCTATCAAGTTATTTTCCAAACCGATGTTATGTCAGGACTGCACTTCATGTGTGTCTAAAAGGTTTTCAGGGGTCCGCCTGTATTGTTTACATGTAAAGTATTTTATATCTAAGGTTAGTATGTTTATCAGGTTCAACAACTCAGCAGGGTCAACAGGTATTGTAGAGGAGGACGATGTCTGTTGGCTTCATGCCATCTCCCTGATTAAGCTAGCAGGTAGTTTGGAGGAGAGAGGGTGTGACAACTACCCATTTGAAAAACCAATCAAATTTAGCCAAATAAATTTAATGCATCCTATGTGACATCTATTTTTGCAATGATGTTTTTAGTGAGCAGGGTAAAAGCCACCATAGGGCGATCAAGTACCCCTTCACTGAAATGAGACCATCTCAACTAATATACAGAACAACTCCTTGTTACTATAAATATCAGTCATCATTGTTTGGTCCAGAAACTGTTAACTTGCTTAGAATTTTTTTGTAAGTGTAGCCCTTCATTTTGGATTCTAGAGTTTCGCTCTAATGAGTCAACCATAGGGAAAAATCGATTGGGGCAAAAACTAAAGCAATCCTATCCATTTCTAGAGTTTGAGTAACAAGTCATGCAAATGTCATCTATAGGGGGACATAAGAAAAGGGGCTTTGAGGCTAAGTATGAGAATTTACTACTAACTAATAAGAGAGACTATGGGATGTGTTGAGACATGTTCCACTCCCACTAGATAAACACTCTCTCTATTCACCTTGATATTGACCTATACAAACACCACTCATAGGGGGACACAAGCAAAGGTGCCCCTAGGCCGAGTATAGAACTCACGGTGTGAACTTATAAGGAGAAACATGAAAAAAGAAAAAAATTAAGTATACTCCATTTTCCTCTCACTGAATTTTTTACCTAGGGTTAATTTAACTTAGAAAAATACGGGTAATTATTTTACTAAGTGATTGTTAAATTTGCCCAAAAGTAACACTTACTTTGGATAGTTAAACAACTTTGATTAATGTTCATTAAACACTTTAATAAAACTTAATCAATAATTGCATGCTTGTAGAAAATTATCTAATCCACCTTTCCAGTTCAGTTCCCAGGTGTACTGTTTCTGCCAATTTAAATACCCCAACCTAGATAGAACTAGCTTTAAACAAAAGGTTCTTTATAGATATATTTGCTACAAATTTAATCTTCTAATTAAAACCAATTTAATCCTATTAAACTAATTAAGAGATTAAACTTATTTCTAATCTCATTAGAAATGTGATCTTAGGTCTATGTGAATCATGTTTTAAAACTATTTTAAAAAATGATTTAAACTTAAGGTTTGCATGCAATTCTAAATTATTGATTTTAATTTCTAATTTCATTTAATTATAACTTTTATAAAATAAATTTAAACTAATTACGGCATGATAAAGCATATTTAGGAAAATTATAACAATTATAAAATAACCTAAAGTAGTGACATGCTTCATGCAATTCCATATCATTACTTAACATGCATAACACTTATATACTAAAGTAATGAAATAATGAATAACATACATCCACCCATACATTCAACTATATATTATAATACTTATAATATAAATGATGCATTACTATGTTACTAATTCATGCAAACATATATTATAACATTTATATTATATGATGCATAAGCATGCTATAAAATTAAATCATGCAACTATTTATAAAATAAATGATGTATGAATAATGTATAACCTATGGTGGGGTTTTATTATATGGTATACATTATGACATATAAATATATTAAATAAATCATACATTGTTGGGAATGTCCTAAAACTTGCAGTTCGTATTTACTAAGCATATTCTATTTTTTCAATAAAAGTATTATTGAGACCTCATTCAATAAACGTGTTATTGAAATTGCATTCTGTTATAAAATCTAATAAACAAACTCATGACTACATTATGAATGCTTTAACTTTATGTAGAGACATAAAAGAGGATCAAGTTTTAGTATATAGCCAAAACGGTCTATAAGTATATGGATGAGATTGGATACCTCATCCTTGGGACACTATGGATGCGACCCACTTTGTATATTGATATAAACGATGTAATCCCAAAATCGTTCATGTGGAGACATGCGAGTGGGGGCATCCTATACAAAAGGCATTTGCATAAGACCAAACCATGAAATAGTTACTTTTCTTTATAACAATCATTTACTATTAAATCTGACTATTTCAAATTGATGACCTAAGGTAACTCGATCTTAATCCTAAACTAACTATGAACTTCTGTTTATTTAGGATTATTCTTTGATCTGCATAGATGAGAATGGTCAATATCACCGCTTAATAGGCCTCACATTTTGGGATGAAACCAGATAGATAGTTGGGGACATAGTCCTACAAAATGGAATTCACTAATGAGCAAGATGTGAAGGATCTGGTTTATTAGTTGGACTATAAACCAATTGTTCAATAGGGGATCAATGGAGACTTAAGAAGCAAGATGTATTTACAGGGGTAAAATGGTAATTTTGACCTAGCTATCAATACGAACGACCTGTGAAGAATCAACTTACTGATTATGGTTAAATCAAGTGGACATAAATATATCTACAGTGAGGAGAGTGCAACTACTGTGGTATAGTGGTTTGTCTTGGCAGTTAACGAATATTGATTAATTTAGTTTAAAGAGTTTAACCAATTAATCTTAAATCGTTGGAGCTCATTATATGTAGGTTCATAAGGTCCCTCTACTAGATCATAAAAGATTAAACCTTGAACTAGAATATTGAGTGAATTGGAAGTGTTCAAATTCAATTTAGGGTTTGGATAATTATATTCGATATAATTAATGTTTTAAATTTATTTGAAATTAAACATATTTGGAGAGTTTAATATATTTAAATAATGATCTAAATATTAATTACATGAAAAGGATTTGTGTTTGAATTAGGTTTTTTTATTAATTTAAGATTTGATATTAAATTAAGAAATTGAATTTCAAAAATTGAAATTTTGTTTAATTTAATTAAGTTGAAAAGTAAATTGAATTAAATTTGAAAATTTGTTTAATTAGTGGATTTATCCCAAAATTGAGTTGGAGTGAAATTTTCCAATCTTTTAACACTTATTTATGCTTGAATTTTATGAAGTGGAAATTATGGATGATATGTATTGGTGGATTGCGTTGTGCACTCAAGTTTCCCCAGAGGAATCCAAGTGTAAATTCCTCTGAGTTTTCTGGTAAGTCTAGGGTCAAACACAGGGACTTGTGAAAATAGTTGCGTTAGAGATTTTTATGAAAACTTGCGGTAACCAGTTGAATAAATAAGTGTTGGGTTGTTGTTGCGTTAATGAAAATAATAACGAATGCGACAGAGTTCGAAAAGAGTTGGTAAACGGAAAATACGATGAGTATGCAGTGAACGGATTGATAAGGGTTTTGGCTAACACTCCCTAGGATGCGTTCATGCCTTGCGATCATGCAACATGCATACAATAGTAAACCACCTCTCGATGTGAATGCCACGGCTTCTAAGGCTAGAACGCATATGATAAATATGCGATAAGTCTACAGGGTTTACACATAAACCTTTGTCTCTATTTATGCGATGACAATATGACATTCACACAAATATGCAACCACATAATATCATTCCTATTCTTATGATGCATGCGATGCAAGTTGACAAACAGAGCTTATCTCTAAGTCCCTATCTCTTGTTTATGCAAGCCTAATCTTGCTCTTTCTAGTCCAGATTCTAACCTAGCTCTCTCGAGACATTAGGTTCTTTCTTTAGATTCTCTCTCGAGTTACTCTAAAGGGGTATTTTGCACAACATTAAACAAGACAATCGCAAGCAATGAACTTCCTAGATCATGTTAGCTTAGTTCTTCTCAACCCATTCAACTAGTTTAGTTACTCATGCATATTAAGAGAGTGCGCAGATGTAGAAATAGAACTTCCATTGAATAGATATAAGATGAAGTACAGAATAACAATGCAAGTATAGTAAAGAGCCTGGAGTAATTTCTTGCTGCCAGGCGTTACACTGTTTCTACTCGTGCTCTAAAGATATTCTCGCTTTCGCGAGAGTCAGCCCGCTCTCTGCTTTTACGACCCAAGGTTCTCTCTCGAGCTGACTTGGACAATCTCTGGCGTCACCACTCTTCTCTTGCTCCGCCATAAAAATGGAAAAGAAAACTATGAACAAAGGTATGAACTTGTAATGGTGGTAAGGTAATCGACTGCTTAACCCCTTTTCTGAAGAATGCACTTGGTATTTATAGGGCATCAAAGGTGAAAGGAGACTTCTCTCTCCTGGTTGTACAGATGGGACAGCTTTAATTCCTGACTGATGCGCCGGATAATTATCACTGATAAAGCTGGATGTACTTTGTGACCGTTATGGGCTGTCAATTTAATTTGGATCCGACTGCCATCAGATTTCCGTCCCATCGATCTTAATTGTCCTTTCGTCCGGATGCGTCCACCATGTTGTGGTGGTTCTTCCTGGGTGAATGTTTATGAGCACGATCAACGCAAAGTCTTGCGGTGAAGTTGCGCTCGACCAATGTATTCATATGATCGCATTCTTTGCATTGCCTTAACGCATTATTCTGCACAGAAATATAAAGATCAATTGCTCTAATGCATTAGATGTATGCGACCGCAATATTATAGAATTTATGCTTAATGAACGCAATTTAACTTATATCATCAATGCAATCCAACATTGTTTAAGGATTTTGCACTATGATAACGTGTATTTCTACCCATTATCACACCCCCAAATTTAAACAATTCTTGTCCTCAAGCATAAGCTAAAGATTCCTTTAGCAAATTAGTCGCAAAGTTCTTTCCCTAGATTTCTCAAGGATACTTCGTTCAAATCCTATATGCCAGAATTTTCTTAAGTCTTATTCAAATCTCTTCCTAAAATACTTCTAAAACTTAGGGATTGAAAGCTTAACTTTCAAAAGGACTTTATTGAATTTCGGAACATCGCATGATTTATTTCAAAAAGAAAATTTTCCACCGGGGTGTCAAATGATTTATCCTTGCACAAAAATTTTCTTCATTGCTATTTTTTCTGACTTTGCGCCAATCCGAGTGCCTTGCCTTCATTTTGGCTTGCCCCCACAGGTGTCATGCGGACATCCAAATACGAGCAATGCACTCTTTCTCAGATTAAACTCATACCAACTTGGCAGTGGAGTTGCGGACATTTATTTATACATGGTGACTTACTTTCGTTTTGGCTTGCCCCTACGTGTGTCATGCGGACATCCAACTACGGGTAAGTGCTTTTCACAACTTAACTCTTATCAACATGAGTTTCCCATTGCGTTGACAGTGGAGTTGTTATTCAATTTTTTTTTTCTTTTTTTTTTTATAGCAAGGTCGGAAACAAATACCCCACCCCCAAATTAAAAATACGGCAATGTCCTCATTGCCAAAAGTTAAAATTAAGTCATGCGATGGTCATAGAATGCATTGTAAAGAAAATTTGAAAGAAAGCTAGCAAACCCCTAACTTCGAGAAATATTTCATGAGGTGACTATCCTAAGATTTACGTTGACTCTAGTATATACCAAAGAAATAGAAGCATATTTTTCATCATTGAAATCATACTTGGCAAAGAATACATGCGGTAAACTACTAAAGTTATCTACTTGTGATATGTTTGCGGTAGTCAAGGAGGATGCGGGGATAAAACTTTGAAAAATAATATGCAATGTGATAGCGCAAAATTTGATGTAAGGATAACGAAGAGTACACCCTCAAATTTAGCATTGTCGCCCGCATTGTATTGATGCATCCATCTTGCGGCAATCATTCTTTGTTGGGTTGCGGTGATGGAATAAGAAAAGTGCTGCTTTGCATAACATTTCAGCAATCCAGCACCACGATCGTTGTAAGGAAAACAAAGAGAGGGTCAAATTATTTCAAACAAAATAAAAGGCAATTTTTTTTTGTATATATATTTTTTTCCTTTTTTCCTTTTTTTATTTTATTTATTTTTTTTAAGAAATAGAAGTGAAAAATGAAAAGATAGTGAGGTAAGGAGAATTCTGAGTAGTGGAGAAAAGAGCTGAAGACTTGAGATTTTCCAAAACATTGCGTCCCTGATAAATTGCGATCATCTGATAACACAGGGACCACTTACTTCCTCCTTCATTCAAGGTTTCTTAATTCCATGGAGTCGACTTGGCGATGCCAGTCTTCTCCTTGGTATGCCTTTACTCGCTGCCCATTGACCTTGAATATGTTGATTCCGTCATTATTTGATAATTCCACCGCGCCATGCGGAAGTACTTGTCAAATTATGAACGGTCTGGACCAACGAGACTTTAGCTTTCCCAGGAAGAGCAGCAGACGTGAATTGAAAAGCAAGACTTTCTGCCCGACTTGGAGGTTCTTACTGTATCTGCGTTGATCATGCCAACGCTTGGTGTGCTCTTTATAAATTTTCACATTTTCATATGCGTTGTTTCTCCACTCTTCTAGCTCGACCAGTTGCACTTTCCGCACTTCCCCTGCTTTCTTCAAATCAAAATTCAGTTTCTTGACTGCCCACAATGCTTTATATTCCAGCTCCAAAGGCAAGTGACACACCTTGCCGAATACTAACGCATAAGGGGACATACATATAGGTGTTTTAAATGCAGTCCGGTATGCCCGTACCGCATCATCAAGCTTCATTTCCCAATCCTTCCGTGAAGGTTTGACTACCATCTCAAGTATCAATTTAATTTCCCGATTGGACACTTCAACTGGGCCATTTGTTTGTGGATGGTATGCAGTGGCCACTTTGTGGAGGATATTGTACTTGCGCAACAACTCCTTTATATTATGGTTGACAAAGTGTGATCCTTCATCACTTATGATGGCACGAGGAAACGCATGAAAATATTTTTCTTCAGGAACTGGGAGACTATGGTCGCATCACTTGCGGTGCATGCAACTGCCTCTACCCACTTGTAGACATAGTCAACGGCTAATAGAATATAGTGCTTACCATGTCACACCCCGCCCCAGACTACCCTCTAAGCCTGAGAAAGGGCGTGGACTAACTCTGATACCAAATGTTACAAATTGAACTATCAACTTATTAAGTAGGCCATTTTATTACAACAATATAAACATTTATACAATTCCAAGAATTAATTACAAGTTTACAACAACAACTGTAAAACCCCTCGGAAGTGTAACTGTGATACGTGGCAGACCTTGACCTTAGCAGCACCTTAGAACTCTTCACCTTTCGATACGGGGGGGGGGGGGTAAAACATAAAACATGGAAAAACATGAGCTATAAAGCCCAATGAGTGGTGCCTTTAGATAAAAAAAATAACTTTGTCAATAGAAATATACTTTTGGGAAAGCAATGCATAGTCAACAAGAACATTACCACAAGTTCAATATTATTTTCTAGCCAAACCGCTGGTTAAAACAATCAACCCCAGCTTGACCGTTGGTTATCACATAATAAAAAATCCCCAGTACTTTCACACGTATACTAAGACAACAACAATTCCTGTTGATTCCTGTTGAAACTTTCCCTGTACCCTATTATCCCGCCAATGTGCACATCAACTATTTTTCCGCTAGCTATGCTTAGGTAACTTGACTATATTTCCCGTCGGTCGTCACCGACTATCATTTCCCGCCAACTGAAGCCAACTATATTTTTCCGCCAAGTACCCTTTTCAAGCATGCTAACTATATATCCCGAAATCTTTAAACCATCAATATTGGCCTAGTTTACCCGACAGCCTGACCCTTCTATCTTTTTCTCAGCTTCCAGCCCGATTCTTTGGAGCTTATTCTCTGGCAGCCCACCATGAAAATTGGACTCTTTTAGCTTTCATATGGCTCGAGTATTCTGGGAGAACTCCTCATTCCAAGTTGATGCTACTTTCTGTCTTTTCTGCCCGACAACATCTCCCCTCTTGGAACTTCTTGACCAACGCATGGTCTTCTTCCAATTAGTCCTCACACACTCTTCTTTATGTCCTTTGAAGAGAATTTGAGTTCTCATATGAAATCCTTGGGCCTATTTATAGGCGTCCAAGATTGCTCCACGGTCGACACCTCCTACCTTGCTACATGTCCAAGTGTCTTTTCTTCACACCATCAATGCATTCTTTCATCAGCATAAGCCAAGGTGTCTTCTTATCCTTTCACCAACGCATAGCCCTCATCCTTTACATGTCTTCTTATGCATCCACCTAATTTGCTTAAGGTTTAAGAATTCCTCCTAACAAGCCACATGTTTGGATGACGTCCTCATATGCTCATCCTTCCTATGCGTCCACAAACCCTTGGATGTTCAACGCATAGTATGCCATCAATGCATAGTAGGCCATCAATGCATAGCAACCCTTGGTTCCCCTTGGTTTTCAAAACGGCACCATCGCAACCCAACTCACTCGGTCATCGCAAGCCTTAACCAACGCAAGGGCCAACAATCATGTGTCCAACCTAGCCCATCGCATGACCTTTGTCCAATGCATCCATCGTGCAAGCCATCGTCAACCTCTAACGTATAGCAAGGTCGCACGGCCTCGATGTATAGGACAGTTGCTTAGCATCAGTCGCATGGCTCGCTCTTCGTCAACGCATCGCTCGCATGAGTCGCTTGGGCGCTTGGCCAGCAGCTTGGCATTGACGCATCACTTGGCATGGCAGCTTGGCATCGACACATCACTTGGCATGGCAGCTTAGCATCGCTCGCAGGGCTCACTCGGCCGCTCGACGCATGGGCGTTGGCATCGACGCATGGGCTCGCTCGGCATGGGCGCTTAGCATCGCTCGCACACCCTTGCGCCGCATGCCCTTTGTGCCGATGACCCTCGTGCCATCCCAACCTTCCAATGCGTCACTTTCAACTTTCTTCCTTCAGCCATATGGACGCATACCACCCATCCAACACATCCATCATCCAACGCATCCAACACATCCAATGCATCCAACTCATCCATCATCCAACGAATCCAATGTATCCAATGCATTCAACTCATCCATCATCTAGCACATCCAACGCATCCAATGCATCCAACGCATCCATCATCCAATGCATCCAACATATCCAACGTATCCATTCAGCCTAATGCGTTGGTCTAACCTCCAAGGCATGCGTCACTCCCACTTCAACTTCTCCCTTGGCCCAAATAATCTCTCCAAGATCTTATGGCCAACGCATGGCAATGCTTAGTCCAACACCTAGTCAATTTTTCATCAACTAAAGCTTAACTCAAGCTACTCATGGAAAATCTATTCAACACTTAGAAATTTCCTTCTCTTCAACATAGATTTTAACTTTCACTTAGTTAATTTCCTTAACCATCTGCTTAAATAGAAAAAATGGAAATTCGGGTTTCACATTTACTTCCCCCTTAAGAAAATTTCATCCTCGAAATTTACTCAAACTAACTCTGGTCTAAAGTTCCACAATAACCATTGTTGTAACCTTTTATAACCTCGTCTACTACCACGCTTCCACTGCACTACTCTAACATCAACTTTCCTAGTTTCTCCAACGATACCTCACCTAGCCATCTCTAAGCTAGATGTTGAACAAAACTATCTACAACATAATCATTTCTATCTCAAACTTTAAATGAGAATAACTTAAATTCACACTTACCTTCCTCGGTAGATCTTCAGGTAGCATTGTGAGTTCCAGCTCTGGTTGCCTGCTAGGTCATGCCACTTCCACTATTCCTCTTAGTCTACCTTGACTAATTTCTTAGGGTTTTCTTTAAACCTTTACTCTACCACACTTCCCTATGGTTTTACTAAACTCAACCCTCAAGTTTTCGAGAACATATACTTTGATACCAAACTAGTATCAACTAACCCTTCAACTTTCCCAGAAACTTATGCTTTGATACTAAGCTAATATAAACTAATTCCTCAATTGTCCCAGAAACTTATGCTCTGATACCAAGTTGTCACACCCTGCCCCAGACTACCCTCTAAGCCTGAGAAAGGCCGTGACTGCAGTAGTTATCAACCCTTTCGTTGACACTTACTGCCTAAAAACTCTTGCGGAAATAACTCTGATACTAATGTACAAATTGAACAATCAACTGATTAAGTAGACCCATTTTATTACAACAATGTAACATTTATACAACTCCAAGACTTAATTACAAGTTTACAACAACAACTGTAAAACCCTCCGGAAGTGTAACTGTGGTACTTGGCAGACCTTGACATTAGTAGCACCTTGGAACTCTTCACCTTTCGCTACCTGGGGTGGGTGGGGAGGGGTGGTAAATCATAAAAAATGGAAAAACATGAGCTATAAAGCCCAGTGAGTGGTGCCTTTAGATAGACAAATAACTTTGTCAACAGAAATATACTTTTGGGAAAGCAATGCATAGTCAACAAGAACATTACCACAAGTTCAATATTATTTTCCAGCAAAACCGCTGGACAATCCCCAGCTCAACCGTTGGTTAAAATAATCAACCCCAGCTTGACCGCTGGTTATCACATAATAAAAACATCCCCAGTACTTTCACAAGTATACTAAGATAACAACAATTCCTGTGGAAACTTTTCCTGTACCCTATTATCCCGCCAATGTACACATCAATTATTTTCCCGCTAGCTATGATTAGATAACTTGACTATATTTTCGCCGGTCATCACCGACTATCATTTCCTGCCGACAAAAGCCGATTATATTTTTCCACCAAGTACCTTTTTAAACATGCTAACTATATACTCCGGGTACAATTTTAGTTTCCAAAACAAACATACAAACAATATCTTAACAAGCATAGTAATCAAATAAACATATATCCCTGATCATGCCAATTTAACATTATCCCCTATATATATTTACCTATATATAGAAATTATATCAACAATACAACACAAAATAACCACTCACCTTGGCTGGTTAGGAACTTTCCTTTCGGAAGTTCTTTAGGTTTCCTTGGTTCCCTTTTGAACCCTAAATTCCAGATTCAACTATCAGCTTATATTACTCATAGTTCCTGAACTTCTTTTAAGACACTTCCTTCTCCAAACATAGAAGCTTACCATAAAATCTTAGCTCAGAAATTCTCGTGATTTAGCCGAAATTTTCAAAACGTCAATACTGGCCCAGCTTACCCGATAGCCTGACCCTTCTGTCTTTTTCTCAGCTTCCAGCCCGATTCCTTGGAGATTCTTCTTCGGTAGCCCCACCATGAAAACTAGACTATTTTAGATTTCAGATGTCTTTCGAATCACATCAAACGCAACAGTATTCTGGGAGAACTCCTCATTCCAAGTTGATCCTACTTCCTATCTTTTCTGCCCGACAACATCTCCCCTCTTGGAACTTCTTGACCAACGCATGGTCTTCTCCCAATTAGTCCGCACACACTCTTCTTTATGTCCTTTGAAGAGAATTTGAGTTCTCATATGAAATCCTTGGCCCTATTTATAGGCGTCCAAGATTGCTCCACAGTCGACACCTCCTACTTGGCTGCATGTCCAAGTGTCTTTTCTTCACACCATCAATGCATTCTTTCATCAGCACAAGCCAAGGTGTCTTCTTCTCCTTTCACCAACACATAGCCCTCATCCTTTACATGTATTCTTATGCATCCACCTAATTTGCTTAAGGTTTAAGAATTCCTCCTAACAAGCCACATGTCCGGATGACGTCCTCCATATGCTCATCCTTCCTATACGTCCACAAACCCTTGGATGTTCAACGCATTATGCCATCAATGCATAGTAGGCCATCAACACATAGCAACCCTTGGTTCCCCTTGGTTTTCAACATGGCACCATCGCAACGAAACTCACTCGATCATCGCAAGCCTTAACCGACGCAAGGGCCAAACCACCATGTGTCCAACCTAGCCCATCGCATGGCCTTTGTCCAACGCATCCATCGTGCAAGCCATCGTCAACCTCCAACGCATAGCAAGGTCACACGGCCTCGACGTATAGGACAGTTGCTTAGCATCAATCGCATGGCTCGCTCGTCATCAACGCATTGCCCACATGAGTCGCTTGGCATAGGCTCTTGGCCGGCAGCTTGGCATTGACACATCGCTTGGCATGGCAGCTTAGCATTGCTCGTAGGGCTCGCTTGGCCGCTCGACGCATGGGTGCTGGCATCGACACATGGGCTCGCTCGACATGGGCACTTAGCATCACTCAAACACCCTTGCGCCCGCATGCCCTTTGTGTCGACGACCCTCGTGCCATCCCAACCTTCCAACACATCACTTTCAACTTTTTTTCCTTCAACTGTATGGACGCATACCACCTATCCAACACATCCATCATCCAACGCATCCAACTCATCCATCATCCAACGCATCCAACTCATCCATCATCCAACGCATCCAACACATCCAACGCATCCAACTCATCCATCATCCAACACATCCAACGCATACAACATCCAACACATCCAACGCATCCAACTCATCCATCATCCAACACATCCAACGCATACAACATCAACACATCCAACGCATCCAACTCATCCATCATCCAACACATCCAACGCATACAACACATCCATCATCCAACGCATCCAACACAACCAATGCATCCATTCAGCCTAATACGTTGGTCTAACCTCCAAGGCATGTGTTACTCCCACTTCAACTTCTCCCTTGGCCAAAATAATCTCTCCAAGATCTTATGGCCAACTCATGGCAATGCCTAGTCCAACAGTCAATTTTTCATCAACTAAAGCTTAACTCAAAGCTCCTCAAGGAAAATCTATTCAACACTTAGAAATTTCCTTCTCTTCAACATAGATTTTAACTTTCACGTAGTTAATTTCCTTAACCATCTGCTTAAGTAGGAAAAATGGAAATCCGGGTTTCACATACCATTTAAAGGAGGAAATGGCCCCATGAAATCAATCCTCCATACGTCAAATAGTTCCAGCTCCAAGATAGTATTCATTGGCATTGCGTTCTTCCATGAAATGTTGTCGATGCGTTGACACCGATCACATTTCATTGTGTAGTCAGCAGCATCCTTAAATAATGAAGGCTAGAAGAATCCACTTTGTAAAACTTTGGCTACAGTATGTTGTCCTCCAAAGTGCTCTCCATATGGCGAATCATGGTACTGCGATAATATGCGTTTTTTAGCAGCATCTGGGACGTATAATCGAATGATTTGGTCTGCACTCTTTTATACAGATTCCACTCATCCCAATAATTGTGTCTGCATTCATTCTTGAGCTTCTTCTGCTGATGGTAGGTGTAATCTTCAGGAAATTGTTCACAAACCAAATAATTAACGATGTCTGCATACCGGGGCAGTTCTTCTATACGAAATAGCTGCTCGTCTAGGAACATGGCACTCACTTCAGATTGATTGCGATCAACCTCAGGATTTTCTAATCTGGACAAGTGATCCACAACTTAATTCTCTGTCCCTTATAATCAATTATCTCGATATCAAATTCTTGAAGGACGAGAACCCATCTAATCAACCTCGACTTTGCGTCCTTCTTTGTCATCAAATATTTGATTTCCGAGTGATCAGTATAAATGAGTACCTTGGTTCCCAATAGATATGCCCGGAATTTTTCCAACGCAAAAATCACAACCAGGAGCTCTTTTTCAGTGGTGGTATAATTAAGTTGAGTAGGGTTCAGAATTTTACTCGCATATGCGATGGGGTGCAAAATAGTTTTCTTCTTTTGCACTATTGCGACTCCCATCGCATACCCGCTTGCGTCGTACATGATCTCGAATGGTAGTGTCCAATTTGGCGCAATCAAGACAGGCGCGGTAATCAGTGCATCTTTTAAAACTCGGAATGCGTTGAGGTAATTGTTGTCAAATTCAAACTTCCTGTCTGCCTCTAACAACGCACTCAGTGGTCGTGCTATTTTAGAAAAGTCCTTGACAAATCGTCTGTAAAATCCAGTGTGCCCCAAGAAGCTTCGCACAGCCTTCACGCTGGTTGGAAGTGGAAGCTTTTCAATTGCGTCGATCTTTGCTTTGTCCATCTCCAACCCTTCTCGGGAGACTTTGTGTCCCAACACTATACCCTCTTTCACCATGAAGTGACATTTTTCCCAGTTGAGCTCCAGGTTCATCTCTTCACATCTTTTCAGAATTTTCTCCAAATTGGCCAAGCAGACTTCATAAGTGTTCACATAAACAGAGAAGTCATCCATAAATATTTCTACTGAGTCCTCGAGATAATCTGAAAAGATCACCATCATGCACCTTTAGAACGTGTTTGGCGCATTGCAGAAGCCAAACGGCATGTGGCGAAAAGCAAATGTCCTATATGGGCAAGTGAATGTGGTCTTGTCTTGGTCTTCAGAAGCTATCATGATCTGATTATACCCGGCATACCCATCCAATAAGCAATAAAAATCGTTCCCTGCTAATATGTCCAGCATTTGATCAATGAATGGTAAAGGGAAGTGATCTTTCTTTGTGGCCGCATTCAATTTGCGGTAGTCCATGCAGATGCACCATCCAATGATGGTCCTTTGCGGTATTAATTCATTGTTCTCATTTGGGACTACCGTCATTCCTCCCTTCTTCGGCACACATTGCACGGGGCTGACCCACGTGCTATCTACAATGGGATAGATAGTGTCAGCATCTAACCACTTGATAATCTCCTTTTTGACGACCTCCTTCATTGCAGGGTTAAGTCTGCGTTGATTTTCAATGGCTGCTTTGTGGTTGTCCTCAAGACGAATGTGGTGCATGTAGTACGCGGGGCTAATTCCTCTGATATCAGCAAGCGTCCAGTCGATTGGTCGCACATGCTTCTTGAGAATGCTCATCAACACATTCTCTTGATCTTCGTTAAGTGTGGAGAAAATTATCACTGGCAGCTTCTCATTCTGTCCCAGGAATGCGTACTTTAAATGTGTTGGTAGGGTTTTCAATTCAAGTGTTGGTGGTTCCACGAGAGAAGGTTGCGTTATTTTTCTTTCTTCTTTCGGCTCTTCTTCTTGCGTTGCAATCAATCCTTCTTCTTTGTTTGTTTTTGCTACAATCGCATTGCAAGTAGCTACGGATGCGTTGGCATCCTCTTCTTCACACTCTTCATTAGACTTTTCTTCTTCAATCAAATTCAGGTCATCTTCAGAATCTGGCAAGTCTTCCTCATCAAGAAATTTCATGGCACGAATTATGTTAAATTTGAGCTTCTGTCCGTTTATGCTCAAAGTGATTTCTCCCTTGTGCACATCAACTTGAGCACAACTCATTGATAGGAAAGGTCGCGCCAAAATGATGGGCACATCTTTGTCAGCCTCATAGTCTAGGATGATGAATTCAGCTAGCAAAATAAATTTATCAATCGTGATCAGCACATCCTTCACCTTACCTTCTGGATAAACCAGAGATCTATCTGTCAATTGGAGAGTCACGGAGGTGGGCACAATTTGCCCCACATTTAATTGTCGAAAGATTTACAGCGACATCAAATTTATGTTGGCCCCCAAGTCACACACGGCTTGCTCAATATAGAGTCCTCCTATGAAGCAAGGAATAGTGAAGCTCCCAGGATCGCTCATCTTCGGTGGAATAATAGATTTGGAACTTTGCGTTAATGTCACCGTGGCAAACTTTCCAGCACCTCTTTTCTTAGTTACCATGTGCTTCAAAAACTTGGCATAGGCAGGCATTTCCTCAATCGCTTCACTGAAAGGAATATTAACATGTAATTGTTTTAGCATAGACAGGAAGCATTGGTACTGTACCTCTTCGTTTTTCTTCTTCTTTAGCCTCTGAGGGAAAGGTGGTAACTGAATTTTAACGGTTCCCGTTTCATTTGACTTTGAGGTTGACGCAACCTCAGGTTCTACCGCTTCATTTTCCTTTTCTTCTTCTTACATTGATGCAATCTCAGGCTCAACTGCAATGGAAGTTGTTCTACTTTGGTCCTTTCTTTCTGCCTCCACGATCTTTTCACTACGCAATGTCACAACCTGACATTGCTCTTTACCTGGTCCCCTTGGGTTGCGTGGAAGCTCGGCTGAACTTGGCAACGCCCCTTGCGGTCTACTTTTGAGCTCATTTGCAATCTGGCCCATTTGCAATTCAAGGTTGCGGATGGACGTTGCCTGACTTTGAAGCACTGTCTCGTTTTTTCTCTATGTATTGCTTCAATAGGCTTTCTAGAGAAGAAGATTGTGGTGGTTGTTGTGAGCTACTTGCTTCGTTACTCTCTTGACCGTTATTCCGTTGAAAGAATCCTGGTGGCCCTTCTTTTTGTGCCACAGATTGAAAATTCTGTTGTTGATTCTTCCAAGCAAAATTGGGGTGATTTTTCCACCCGGGGTTGTAAGTGTTTGAAAAGGGGTTGTTCTTTTCAAAATATACAGATTGTGGATTTTGCGGGAAATCTTCCATTGCATGCCCATCACCGTAAGTCGCACACCTTGTGGTGTTAGGCTGCTGATCGTCATTCCTTGAATCAAATTCATCATTGCGGTCATTTGGTTTTGCAATAAGGCAATAGAACCGTTATTTGCATCAGAATCCTTGAGTCTTAATCTTTGGTCACTCTCCCTCCAGTCTTCATGATTCTTGGAGATGCGATCCAGGATATTCTTCGCCTCATCATAAGTCTTGTCAAGTAGACCACCAGTTGTTGCCGCATTGGATGCGGTCTATGAAGCAGGACTCAAACCGTGGTAGAAAATTTCCATTTGCAGGCAATCTGGTAGCCCATTATGCGGACAGTCTCGAACCAACCTTTTAAACCTCGCCCAAGCATCGTTGAGCGATTCATCCATATCTTGTTCAAAATTAGTAATAAGCTTTCTTCATCTTGCATTTTCGATAGGTGGAAGATACTTCTTCATAAACTTCTCCACCACCTGCTCCCAAGAAGTGATCTCTCCTAGTTCGAGCGAATAAGCCCATTTCCTAGCCTAAAGAGAAAATGGGAACAACGTTAGTCGAACTTCTTCAGCAGAGATGTTCGGGAACACAAAATTATTGCAAATTTCAATAAAACTTCGGAGATGGGCATGCGGATCCTCACCATGCCTTCCTCCGAATTGACCTACAGCCTAGATCATCTGCGGCATCACCGGTTTCATTTCAAATCTACTTCCGTTTAAGGTAGGCCTCGTGATTCCCGAAGAGATATCATAGAGGTTTGGCGATGCATAGTCCCTAATGGGCCTATTGTGATCGTTTGCCAACAGAATCGGATTTACCATGACATTGTTGTTGTTTGGTGCTTCATTCCTAGGCTGCTCTGCCATCTCTTCTTTATCGGATTGTGGTTGCTGTTGGCAGTCTCTTAGTATGAAACCCAGATTTCCATTTTCCCTACTTAAGCAGGTGGTTAAGGAAATTAACTAAGTGAAAGTTAAATCCTATGTTGAAGAGAAGGAAATTTTTTAGTGTTGAATAGATTTTCCTTGAGTAGTTTTGAGTTAAAGGGAAAAGAAAAAGTGTGAATTAGGAAGCTTGATTTTTGGGGAAAAACTTGGAAAATTGGCTAAGTATAAACCTATATGATGATGCATTGGATGCGATGGATGCATTGGATGCGTTGGATGATGGATGCGTTGGATGCAATGGATGCATTGGAAGGGTGGTATGCGTCCATACGGCTGAAGGAAGAAAGTTGAAAGTGATACATTGGAAGGTTAGATGGCACGAGGGTCGGCTGTGCAGAAGACATACGGATGCAAGGGTAGGCGAGGACGCGGGCAGGGAACGCGCTGGAGGGTGGCATGTGTCGATGCATAGCGCCCATGCGTCGAGCGGCCGAGCGAGCCCTGCAAGTGATGCTAAGCGCCCATGCTGAGCGAGCCCATGCATTGAGCGATCGAGCGAGCCCTGCGACCGATGCTAAGCTATCATGCCAAGCGATGCGTCGATGCCAAGCTGCCGTGCCAAGCGATGCATCGATGCCAAGCTACCATGCCAAGCTGTGGCCAAGCGGACTCAATTGGCAGCGCATCGCGTTGATCGATGAGCGATGCCATGGCGATTGATGCTAACCAACGTCCTATCGTTGAGTGCCGTGCAACCTTGCAATGCGTTGGAAGTTGATGAAATGGCATCACGATGGAATTACGCTGGACTGCGGGCAACTCTGTAAGGCCAAGGCAATGCAATGGGCTAGGATGGACGCATGGTGGTTGGCTCTTGCGATGGTTAGACTTGCGCATGAAATGAGTAAGTTGGGTTGCAAATTGGTGTTTGTTTAAAACAAAAAGGGAACCAAGTTTGCTATGCATTAATGGGCCTACAATTGCATTGATGCATATTATGCGTTGATAAACAATCCAAGGGTTTGTGGATGCATAGGAAGGATGAGCATGATGGGAGGACGTCATCCGGACATGTGGCTTGTTAGGAGGAATTCTTACCTTAAGTAAATTAGGTGGATGCATAAGAAGACATGTAAAGGATGAGGGCTATGAGTTGGTGAAAGGAGAAGAGGACACTTTGGCTTGCACTGATGTAAGAATGCGTTGATGGTGTGAAGAAAAGACACTTGGACATGCAGCCAAGTAGAAGGTGTCGGTTGTGGAGCAATCTTGAACGCCTATAAATAGGACCAAGGACTTCAAATGAGACTCAAATTCTCATCAAAGGACATAAAGAAGAGTGTGTGACGACTAATTGGGAGAAGACCATGCGTTGGTAACAAGACCATGCGTTGGTCAAGAAGTTCCAAGAGGGGAGATGCTGTCGGGCAGAAAAGACAGGAAGTAGTATCAACTTCGAATGAGGAGTTCTCCTAGAATACACGTGCGTTTGGAGTGATTCCAAATCCATATGAAAGGTAAAAGAGTCTAGATTTCATGGTGGTCTGCCGGAGAAGAAGCTCCCAGGAATCGGGCTGGAAGCTGAGAAAAAGACAGAAGGGTCAGGCTGTCAGGTAAGCTGAGTCAGTATTGATGTTTTAAAGATTCCGGCTAAACCACGAGAATTTATGAGCTAAGATTTTATGGTAAGCTTCCTGAAACATTTTAGAACATGTTTTCAGAAGGAAGTATTTTAAAATAAGTCCTGGAACTATGATTAATATAAGCTAATAATTGAATCTGGAATTTAGGGTTCAAAAGGGAACCAAGGAAACCTAAGGAACTTGGGAAAGGAAAGTTCCTAACCAACCAAGGTGAGTGGTTATTGTGTGTTGTATTGTTGATATAATTTCTATATACAGGTAAATATATATAGGGGATAATGTTAAATTGGCATGATCAGGGATATATGTTTATCTGATTACTATGCTTTTTGAGATATTGCTTGTATGCTTGTTTTGGAAACTGAAATTGTACCCGGGATATATAGTTAGCATGCTTGAAAAGGGTACTTGGCGGGAAAATATGGTCAGCTTCGGTCGGCAGAAAATGATAGTCGGTGACGACTGGCGGGAAATATAGTCAAGTTACCTAAGCATAGCTAGCGGAAAAAATAGTCGATGTGCACATTGGCGGGATAATAGGGTACAGGAAAAGTTTCCACAGGAATTGTTGTTGTCTTAGTATACGTGTGAAAGTACTGGGGATGTTTTTATTATGTGATAACCAGCGGTCAAGCTGGGGTTGATTGTTTTAACCAGCGGTCGAGTTGGGGATTGTCCAGCGGTTTGGCTGGAAAATAATATTGAACTTGTGGTAATGTTCTTGTTGACTATGCATTGCTTTCCCAAAAGTATATTTCTGTTGACAAAGTTATTTGTTTATCTAAAGGCACCACTCACTGG
>NC_052358.1:29067021-29085804 GCF_009727055.1 Benincasa hispida | reverse complement strand
CTGTTCACTGTATACTCATTGTATTTCCCGTTTACCAACTCTTTTCGAACTCTGCCGCCATTTGTTTTATTTTCATTAACGCAACAGCAACCCACACTTATTTATTCAATTGGTTACCGTAAAGTTTTCATAAAAACATCTCCAACGCAACTATTTTTCACAAGTCCCTGTGTTTGACCCTGGAACTTATCAGGAAACTCAGAGGAATTTAACACTTGGATTCTTCTGGGGAAACTTGAGTGCACAACGCAATCCACCAACACATATCATCCATAATATCCACTTCATAAAATTCAAGCATCAAGTTTTTGGCACCTGTGCCAAGGACTTCGGCAAATAGTTGTTAACGGTAATTTTTTGATTTCTTTGCAGAACTCTCAATTTCTGGCTAACTTACGACCCGAAGATTGACAGAACATTTCGAAGGAGACTAAGTTGTCACACCCCACCCCAACTACCTTCTGAGTCTGAGGAAGGGCATGATTGCAGCAAATATATCAACCCTTTCGTTGACACTTACTGCCTAATTAACTTTTCCGAAAATAACTCTGATACCAATGAACAAATTCAACAATCAACTAATTAAGTAGGCCCATTTAATTAACAACAATGTAACGTTTATACAACTCCAAGACATTAACCAACAAAGTTATAACAACAACTGTAATCCTTCGAAAAGTGTAAACTGTGGTACGTGGCAGACCTTAAACCTTAGCAGCACCCTGGAACTCCTCACCTTTCGCTACCTGGGGGGGGGGGGGGGGGTAAAAACAATAAAACATGGAAAAACATGAGCTATAAGCCAGTGGTAGTGGTGCCTTTAGATAAACAAATAACTGTTTGTCAACAGAAATATACTTTTGGGGAAAGCAATGCATAGTCAACTAAGAACATTACCACAAGTTCAATATTATTTTCCCAGCCAAACGCTGGACCATCCCAACTCGACCGCTGTTAAAACAATCAACCCCAGCTTGACCGCTGGTTATCACATAATAAAACATCCCATATAGTACTTTCACGACGTATACTAAGACAACAAAATTCCTGTGGAAACTTTTCCTGTACCCTATTATACCCGCCAATGTGCACATCGACTAATTTTCCGCTCACGCATGCCTTAGGTAACTTGACTATATTTCCCGCAGTCGTCACCGACTATCATTTCTGTCCGTCGACCGAACCGCTGACCATATGTTTTCTGCCGACCGAAGTACCCTTTCAGGCATCACTGAGCATCCTATATATCCCGGTGACAATTTCAGTTTCCAAAAACAAGCCATACATAGATATCTCAAAAAAGCATATGTAATCATAAACATATATCCTGATCATGGCAATAACATTATCCCCTCTAATATATTTTACCTGTATTAGAAATTATATCAACAATCACAACACTAACGCATTATACCATCACCTTGGTTGGTTAGGAACTTTCCTTTTCAACAGTTCCTTATGAGTTTCCTGGTTCCCTTTTTGAAACTAATTCCAGATGTCAATTATTAGCTTATATTAAAATATAGTTCCAGACTTATTTTTAAAATACTTCCTTCTGAAAACATGTTCTAAAATTTTTCAGGAAGCTTACATTAAAGAAAATCTTAGCTCATAAATGTCTTCGTGGTATTTACCGCAGGAATCTTTTCTAAAACTTCGGTTACTTAACTCAGTTACCACTTAACACTTGACAAGATCCTGACCCTTCTGTCCTTTTTCTCAGCTTCCAGGTGCATGATTCCTGAGGAGCATTTTCTACCAGCCTGACACACATGAAAATCATTTTAGATCTTTATCTTAACCTTAATCAATATAGGATTTAGAATCACTTCAAATCCCTTATAGTTTGATCTATGCGTGAAAACTCTCATTACGAGATAGTTTTAGAATTCACTACACATTCTTGGTGATCTTTTAATCAACTATGTGCTACAGGACAGCAATACTCCTCCACTAGGAATATTCATGAAACGTGAACAAACGGCTCTTGACTCGGTCTTGTAAACCAACGCATCGGTTTCTTCTCCCAATTAGTCCGTCAACACACTCTTCTTTTGTCCTTTGATTGAGAATTTGAGCTCGTCATTGAGGAGGTTTGGTCCTATTATAGGCGTGTTCAATGATGTGTGCCAACATACCTGTGCACAACCTCTACTTGGCTTGCATGATACAAAGTGTCTTTGTATTAACACACGATTCATCTACTGCATTCTCTTACAGTCAGTGCAAGCTCCAACACTGTGGTCTAACTTTCTCATGACTACACCATACTTCATATAATGCCACTCCAGATTCTACTGATACATGTCTAATCTTCATGTTATCTCCACCTAATTTTAACTTAGAGTAAAGCTATAATATCCTTTTTTTCCTTATATAAGCAGACATGTCCGGGATGACGTTCGCTCGCATATGCTCATCCTTCCTATGCATCCACTAACCCTGGGATGTTCAACGCATATATTGCCATCAGAGTGCAATTTTAGGCCATTAAATCCAATAGCAACCCTTGGTTCCCTTTTGTTTTCCAACCACAGGACACGCTACTCTTGCAGACCGAGAGAAACTTACTACATAGTTAATAAACGTTAAGAAGTGTTGTCTAACTAATTGCGCAATGAGCCAGCCACCCGTTGCGGTCCATCCTAGTCTCATTTGTCATAAGATGGACACTATGGGACAATTAAACAGAATGTTGCCGCAAAATTTCAGGCGGAATCCAAATCGTGATTATCAAGTGCACTATCCAAACGCAGTTGCCTAAGGTTGCAACGTGCCGTGCAAACTGATAAAAAACATGGATACGGTGAAAATTAGAATCACAGAATCGCTATGGCGTCACGTCTCGAATCGCAAATTCAAACGAATCCAAGCTCTGCTAAATGAGTCGTCTTTTGGCGGAAACTAAGTAATATAAGTGATCACGAACGCATCGCTTTGGCAATAGTGATGAGTTCTTTCAGAACGCATACGCGACTGCATCGCTTGCACTTTGGCCAGCTTTGGCATCGAACGGCAACTCGCTTGGTCATTAGTATTTAGATTTATTCTTTATGTCTAATCGGTCGCAGGGCATCGCAATCCGAAATGCTTCAATATTGCATGGGCGTCGCTCAGCGGTACGATGGAGCGTGCGAATCTATAAGAATAAAATCTAATTGTCAGCAAGAGCATTCGGGATTTTTTCTGTTAGACATTCTTAGCAGATAGAAACCGCACATCAATTTAATCCAGTATTGATTTTTAATATTATTGCAGGATATTGGCCGCTAAATATTTTAATCGATAATACAGACACCATTGCCCACCCTGCACTTATGTGTCAATCATCTGAATTCACACATCACTGCCTCCCATGCTGTCCCTAAGCTCCTCTCACCATATAATGCTATTCCGTATGTCTTTCTTGTCCACCCTACAAGGTCCTGGCTTCTTATTTAATCTAATTTACATGATTAAAATATTTTTAAAAGAAACACATAAAAATCCACAAATTCAAAAGTAATGAAAATATTATAATAATTTTAAAAAAAAATAGTTTTCGAAACAGTAATTGAGAAGGGTTTCGGCTAACACTCCCTAGGATGCGTTCATGCCTTGCGATCATGCAACATGCATACAATAGTAAACCACCTCTCGACGTGAATGGCACGACTTCTAAGGCTAGAACACATACGATAAATATGCGATAAGTCTATAGGGTTTACACATAAACCTCTATCTCTATTTATGCAATGACAACATGACATTCACACAAATATACGACAACGTAATATCATTCCTATTCCTAGGATGAATGCGATGCAAGTTGACAAACAGAGTTTATCTCTAAGTCCCTATCTCTTGTTTATGCAAGCCTACTTTTGCTCTTTCGAGTCCAAATTCTAACCTAGCTCTCTCAAGACATTAGGTTCTTTCTTTAGATTCTCTCTCGAGTAACTCTAAAGGGGTATTTTGCACAACATTAAACAAGACAATCGCAAGCAATGAACTTCCTAGATCATGTTAGCTTAGTTCTTCTCAACTCATTCAACTAGTTTAGCTACTCATGTGTATTAAGAGAGTGTGCAGATGTAGAAATAGAACTTCCATTGAATAGATATAAGATGAAGTACAGAATAACAATGCACAGTAAAGAGCTTGGAGCAATTTCTTGCTGCCAGGCATTACACTGTTTCTACTCATGCTTTAAAAATATTCTCGCTTTTGCGACAGTCAGTGGGCTCTCTACTCTTACGCCCCAAGGTTCTCTCTCGAGCTGCCTTGGACAATCTCCAGCGTCACCACTCTTCTCTTACTCCACCGTAAAAATGGAAAAGAAAACTATGAACAGAGGTATGAACTTGTAATGGTGGTGAGGTAATCGACTGCTTAACCCCTTCTCTGAAGAATGCACTTGGTATTTATAGGGCATCAAAGGTGAAAGGCGGCTTCTCTCTCCTGGTTGTACAGATGGGAAAGCTTTAATTCCTGACTGATGCGCCGGATAATTATCACCGATAAAGCTGAATGTACTTTGTGACCGTTGTCGACTGTCAACTTAATTTGGATCCAACTGCCGTCAGCTTTCTGTCCCATCGATCTTAATTGTTCTTTCGTCCAGATGTGTCCACCATGTTGTGGTGATTCTTCTTGGGTGAATGTTTGCGAGCGTGATCAACGCAAAGTCTTGCTATGAAGTTGCGCTCGACCAATGTATTCCTACGATTGCATTCTTTGCATTGCATTAACGCATTATTCTGCACAAAAATATAAAGATCAATTGCTCTAATGCATCTGACGCATGTGACCGCAATATTATAGAATTTATGTTTAATGGACGATATTTAACATATATCATAAATGCAATCCAACATTGTTTAAGGATTTGGCACTATGATAACGTGCATTTCTACCCGTTATCACTTATCCTACTTAGTTCATGCTATTTGAAGTGTCAAATAGCTGGTTGAAGGGAGTTTGCATGTTTAATTTGAATATATACATCTAATTTGATCAGATTTGAAGGGATGCAAACAAAATTTTAGAGAAAATTCTGCTGAAAATAATTTTTCTCTCTGACACTCTCCAGTCCACCTCAATTTTCCTTTCAATTCAAAGTTCCACCACTCAATTCAAGGCTGAGAATAGTAGAGAAAATACTCTTGGTGGTCTATTGAAAAGATTGAAGGTCAATTTCGTGGAGATTGCAAGCATCAAGTGGATTTCTACAAAGGTTGTAAAACTGAAATCGTCTTTATTTTAAAACTTTGTTTCTAGCATGCTTGTTACTTAAATTAATGTGATTAGGTTGCTTAAGATTCCGTTAGCTTCCAGTTATGGCATGTTTACTCTACCAATTGGCAGGGAATGATTTCAGCACTCAATTAACGTTAATTTGAGTTTGGTGGGTGAATTTCTTGAGATGCATGTTATGTAACTGATATGGATGTTCTTATAGCTTTGGCATTATATTCTTCTTTGATTATGATGTTGTAATTGTAATTGGCTCTTGATTGATGGGCCTTAATGTATGCTTAAGAGTCTGTAATTTTATTGGAGTCACTAGAGTTGAAATTAGGTTGTAATTGAAGATTTAAGCAAGCAAGCTAGTGACGTATAATTAGCCGTCAAAGACTTGATGACTAAAATTATGTGGACGCAATGCGTGATGCATGTCTTAAGTTATGTGTTTATTATCATGCATCGACAGTCATGCGTTGGAATGAAAATATGCGTTACTCTTATATACGATGACCATGCATTCTTGTCACAAGTTTTCTTGCGCTCACACTAAGTATAACGCGAACGCAAGTTTCTCGGGTGATCCAAGGTCGAACTCAGGGACTTGTAGCTAAATGTATGCGGTGATGTGCTTGCGGTGGATGAATAAAAGAATGATGGAGAGTATAAGTTAATAACTACTTCTACTCCTAACTAACAGACAAAGCAGTGAGAATATGACTTCATTGTAACCCTAAGCTTGACCGCAAGGGCAACCCCAGCCAGTCAAACTATGCAATTATGCTACACCACACGTGCCTAATTCTAGGAATGCATGCGATGTATATGCGATAGTGCCGAGAAGCCTATTTCTAAACCTCTATAACCCGCTCACATGCTCTCGCCGCATAAGCGTGATAGCCGCATACCACCATATCCTACTTCTGGACGCATGCGATATCCCATCCGTGGGGTGCATACGCTGTGTAATAGCAAACGAAGCTTACCTCTAAGTTCCCATTCTTGCTTATGTGTTCCAATCCGCTCTCTCGAGTCTTAAATTTGGTTTTTAGACTACTCTTCCAAGTATGCCTAAATGATGAATGATGCGCTCATAAGACAAGGTAATCCCATAAACCTGGCTGACGTAAGATTATTCCTATCTCTAGTGAATACTTGCTTACATTGCTTAATGCGACCAACCACTTACCCTCCCGGGCAGTTAGTTATTGCTGACTTTACTCATAGACAAGCATTGCATCCGCCTATAGACAGGCGTTGCTACAGCTTCACACTAAGCAAATAAGGTTTTCTCACAACACATACGTAATGCACACCTCCCGGTGGTTTGCTACATGCTTCATATTCCTATGCCGCATGATTCAGTATGCGATACTCTAATAGTCTCACTAAGTGATGCAATGAAGATTAAAGATGCTAAGTAAATGAAGATGGAGATGAAATCGAAGGAAATATAGAAATGCATTGATCACAAAATGTATTAATTTCTTAAGCCAAAATGTAATTCAATACAATATAAGAAAAGAAGAGAAATGGAAAAGGCTAGTTGGAAGCAATATCTCGCTTCCAGCAGATGTGTGTCAAGGCTGCCAGTGGTGCCATGGAAGGGCGGTGGAGCTAACTCTCTTGAGATCTAACTTCGGCGAAGGCTCCGGTTGTCACTCGAAATGGATGAAGGAGATGAAGAACTCTCAAGCTTTCCTCTCACGCTTTCTTTTGGATCACAAGGATCCGCCCAAAGGCCGAAACTTGGATAAAATGAAATTCTACTCGGCTTCTATTTATTGAGGTTGATCATCGATAGCATTAATGGATCTGCTCTGATTCTAACATTCGCTGCGCGATGGTCCTTTTCTGAATCTCTGCTGCTAGCGGCGTGGTAGGTGAAATGTCAACATCATCTTTTGATTCTCCCGAGATATGCATTAAGGTTTCCATTCCACCAACCTTGCATTCATCCCGCTACTATGGTTATCATCGTGTAGCCGCAATCTTGCGATGACCGCAACTTCTACTCGATGACCGCAATCGCTTAACGATCGTAGCTTCTACGCGATGATCGTAATCGCTTGACGATCGCAAGTTCTATGCGATGGATGCATGCGGTTGATTATCGCAACACCCATGCGTTGAACGTATGCATTCGCCTTTGCGATGGAGAAATTCTCCGCATGCGGTCGTCTTTGTGATAGCCCAGCTTCCACGTATGTGTCCGCTTCCTGTGTTAGCTACAAAGATAAACAATTGGCCACATATAATGCATAATAGTGGGTTGGCTGAGATTCTTAATATTGAACGACAAAAACTCATTTTCTCATGAATTCCTAACATATTCGCCACATATTCTACTTAACAACCCTCATAATTCTAAATAAAAGGCCTAAGAGTGCACATCGTGAGATCCATGCTCAGCTTCTTGTCGTTTTATTGCGACTGCTTCATTTTGAAAGTGTTTACATGAGTCAATAACAAGGTGACTAGGGGAAGTAGTTCATAGTAAGTGGGTGTGATGACATGCAGAAATGCATGTCATCTTAGGCCTTTTTCTTAGAATTATGAAGGTTGTTAGGTAGACTATGCATCGATTATGATCGGAATTCAAGAATATGAGCTTGCTTTAATCAGCATGTCAAATCTCAGGTAACTCATTATTTTGCATTAATTATGCGTTCAATGTTCTATCTTTGTAGCTAATTCAGGAGATGAATGCAAACAGGGAAACTGGGTCATCACATAGACGACCATATGCGGAGAAACACTCCATCGCAAGGAAAACGCATCGATCAACGCATGGATATTGCGGTAATCAGCCATATGCGTCCATCGCATGGAAGTTGCACTCGTCAAGCGAATGCAGTCATCATGTAGAGTTGCGATGTTAACGAATGCGGCCATTGAATGATTGCGACTACGCGACAACGCATTCTAATGGGATCAACGTAAGGTAGGTGGAATGAACGCATTAACGCATCTACCTTGAGAAAATCCAAAGCTGATGTTGACAATTCACCCACCACGTCGTTAGTGGCAAGGGTTCAGAAAGGATGAACGCGCCCAACGTCACTCAGAGCAGTCCAATTAATGCTGTCAGCGACCCAAACTCTATAAATAGAAGCCGATGAGCTGAAATTCATTTTATCCAAGGTTTTTGCCTGAGGTTTACCTATGGCAGATCCTTGCGATCCAGATAAACTGCGTAAAAAGACGGCTGAGAGTTCTTCAGCTCCTTCATCCATTCCGAGTGACGACCGGAGCCTTCAACCGGAGTTAGATCTCGAGAGAGTCAGTTCCTCCACCCACCATGGCACCACCAGCAACCTTGATGCGCATCCACTGGAAGCAAAGTTTTGCTTCTAGCCGGTCATTCCTTTTTCCTTTCTTTTCCTATATTGTATTGTATGACAATTTGAATTAAGAAATTAATACCATGTGTTTTTCAATGCATTTCTCTATTCCTTCGACTTCATCTCCATCTTCTTGCTTAGCATCATTACTTTCATTGCAACACTTAGTGGGATTGCGTGGGTACTACATACTTAGTCATGTGGATTAGGAATATGAAGCATGTAGCAACCCACCGAGAGTTGTGCGTTGCGCGAGTGTGTGAGTAACCTTATTTGCTTAGCGTGAAGTTGCTGCAATGCATGTCTGTAGGCTAATGCATTGTTTGTCTATGAGTGGAGTCAGAAACAATCAACTACCCAAGAGGGTAAGTGGTTGGACGCATTAAGCAAGGTATGCATGGTTCACTAGGGATAGTAACAATCTTAGGTCAGCGAAGTTTATGCGATTGTCTTGTATTATGTATGCTTCATTCGTCCATTAGGGATACTTAGGAGGGTAGTCTAAGGACAGGATCTAGGCTTGGGGAGGTCAGGTCAGAATCTAAGCTCGGGAGAGCCAGATTAGAACTCATAAAACAAGAGATAGGCGCTTAGGAATGAGCACTATTTTTTATTAACGCATCGCATGCATCTTAGAGATAGGATACGATTGAATGCAGTCACCTTGCTTTCATGCATTTTGCATCATCGCATAGGACAAGAGTAGAGACTTAGGAGTAAGCTCTATGGACACTTTGCGTTCAACACATGCGTCCTAGAATTAGGAGCACTGCATTTCCATTGGAAAATGACTTGTCGTGTATGGTTGTAGCATGATTGCATGGATTGCGTTGACTAGGGTTGCCCTTGCGATCACTCTTAAGTTTTGCAATGAAAACATCTCTGCATTTTATATATTTTCCCACACATTTATTTCATGTCAAGGTTTGTCGCATCTCTACCTTTCATGCATATTCTCATTGTGTTTTCTGATAAATAGGAGTAGGAGTAGGATTAACATAGCAACATCCCCTCCATTCTTTTATTCAAACTGTCGCATGCACATCACCGCAAACATATAGCTACAGGTCCCTATGTTCGACCTCGGATTACCCGAGAAACTTGCGTTCATGTTATACTTGGCGTGAACGCAAGAAAATTTGTAGCAGGACGTATTGTCATCGAATACATTTATTAACGCATTTTTCATTCCAACGCATGACCATAGACGCATGACTATCAACGCATATCTTAGGAACATGCATCGCATACCGTGTCCAAGGGAAGTTGGTTGTCGATTAAAATTGACTTCCAATTTCCCATCATCAAGTTTTTGATGTCGTTGCCAGGGACTTAGCAGCTAAATGTTTGTTAAGTTTTGTGTCTCTGTGAGCAAACTTTTTATCTTGGGAGTATTTTAGCTTGTGCGACTAGGTTGCAAACAATATTGAAGAGTAGGCGATGCGCGGAAAGCCAATGTTGACCCCAAGGTAGAAGGGCAATCAGTCACAAAAGAGCTGAAGGCAGTTCTAAGCTCATGGTGGCCAACATGCGCCCAACAATTGTCGGAAGTTCCAATGGTCAGGGTAACTTGACCTAAGTAGTTGAGAACCATCTCCTGCATGGAAGACTCTTTGCGGTGACAACATTCTTATTTTTCCAGGGACGTTTTCCATTCTATCTTTACTTTGCTTTCTTAGTATAGGTTATTTCTATTTTATTTTCATTGTTATTTTGGATATATGGCTGCTTCCTTGGTTTTGGGTACTTTTGCTCTTGTAGGTGCAACAATAAGTCTCCTCGATTCGTAGTTCAATGGAAGAATTCTTCTCACCCTTCAACGCATGGATCCCAACGCATGAGCGCATGTGTTGTTCTGCCTAAGGTCTTTTCTTGTTATCTTGTATGCCTTATCCTTTTAAAATTCTCTTTTTCCCGATTGCGTTGTTTTGCGATGTTTCTATGATGGTACGTATAGTTCACCGCATTTTCTAACTAATCAACGCAAGGCATTCTTCACTTTTATTAGCTTCTTCAAATTTTGGAGTCTTGAGTTTTATCTTGTGCAAACCTTTGTCAAACATTTATTAACACATTCTTGTAATTTTGTCTTTAGCTTTGCGGTGAGAATGCTGCCAACCTCTAAGTTTGGGGGTGGCAATGGTCTCGAACAATTGCGTTCATTATATGCGATTATATTAATATATATATATTTGAAGTGAGATTTTGGAATAATAACTCCACTGTCAACGCAATGGGGAAACTCATGTTGATAAGAGTTAAGCTGTGAAAAAGCACTTGCTCGAAGTTGGATGTCCGTATGACACCATCTGGGGGGCAAGCCAAAACGAAGGCAAGTCGCTAGGATCAGCGCATTAGTGCAACTCTCTATCGGCGCAAGCCAAAACAAACGAGACAAAAGTTGAGTTGAATATGGAACGCAACCGAAGTTGGATGCCCGCATGACACACGTGGGGGTAAGCCAAAACGAAGGGCGTAACCAGGTTCAATGTCGCATTTGAATAAGTCCTCGCAAAAGTTTTGAAGTATTTTGAATGAACGCAATCTCAAAAGCTAAACACAAAGTTGCAATGAATGAATAAAAAGTTTTTTGAATAAAGGGTTGTCGGATTTAACTTAGACAAGATCTTTTTGAAGAAGCAGCCAAAGTGGAGGAGAGCATTGCGATGATGGTCAAAGGTGTGTGTAAATTATATTCTGAGAAGCTGGTCATTGCAAAGAAAAGCATAAAGGTGAGTTAGAATTTCTTGAGTATAATGCATACTTGAGGACAAGCATGATTTTAAGTTTGAGAGTGACAGGAAATGTGTCAACATATCCTACGGTCTCTTCCATTAGTTTGAATCGTGAGATTCTTATGTTACATCTGCTTTCGTTTTTAGGTGATACTAGCTGGTCGTTTTTACGTCGATCCCCTCGGAGGGTTGTAACATAGGATTTGTAACAACCCAAACTTCATAAATGAATAGGATGTCTTAGTATCAAATTGAACATTATCTTCCAATTCGGGGGAATATTCATACCATTCTATGAAATCTGAAAATGGAGGGACTCACTTACAAGAGTTACCAAGTGTTAATAAGTTCTTGACTGAAAACGAAAACTAAATGACTATAGGAATAAGAGTTATTCTAGATATAGTATTTAGTCAAGAATAACTTTCTTTAATGAAAGATTATTTAACTGCCCTTAGTAGTATCTATTCTGATTCACTAAAGTATCGTTGCAAATAAATAAGAAATATGGGTACTTTATTATTTTTGCTAAAATTGGATTTAGATGCAATTTTTTCATAGAATTTTTTTATGTTTCAGCATGTTGAACTCGATTATACAACCCTTAGTCTCCGATAAATTCAATGGATAGGGTTATTCAAATTGGGTGTCAAACATAAACACAATACTAGTAGTTGATAACTTGAGATTCGTTTTAACGGAGGAATGTTCTCCTCTTCCAAATCCTAATGCAGCCCAAAATGTTCGGGATGCCTACAACGAATGGGTTCGGGCTAATGAAAAAGCTAGAGCCTATATTTTAGCAAGCATATCTGTTGTGCTTACTAAAAAGCATGAAAACATGGTCACTACTAGAGAGATCATGGAGTCATTGCAAGGGATGTTTGGACAGTCGTCCTCATCGGCACGAAACAATGCTATAAAATACGTTTACAATTCGTGTATGAAAGAGGGGACCTCTATTATAGAATACGTCCTGGACATGATGGTCCACTTCAACATAGTGAAAGCAAATGGTGCTATCATAAACGAGGGAAGTCAAGTTAGTATAATAATGGAATCTCTTCCAAAGAGTTTTCTAACCTTTTGTACAAACGTTGTAATGAATAAGATTGATTACAACTTAAAAACTTTCCTAAATGAACTCCATACTTATCAATCCTTAATGAAAAATAAAGAAAGGGAAGCAAATATTCCCAAAGGAAATTTTAGAAGGGTGCTTCATCTAGTTCAAAACCCTCTAAAAAGAAGTCTAGATCTTCAAAGGATAAGAGTATCCAAATGAAGAAAAAAGGAAAAAGGAAGAAATAGACTCCTGCTACTAAGAGCAAGACGAAATTTGCAAAAGAAAAATGTTTCCATAGTAATGTCGAAGAGCATTGGAAACACAATTGATTTAAGTATCTTGCAGAGGAGAAAGCTGAAAAGGCAAACAAGGTAAATTTGATTTACTTGTAATCGAAACATGTTTGTGAAAAGTTCTCACTTAACCTAAATATTAGATTCAGGCATCGCTAATCATATTTTCACTTTCATTTTAGAAACTAGTTCCTAGAAGCAGCTATCAGAAAATGAAATGACTTTCAAGGTGGGAATAGGTGAAGATTTTAGCAGAAGTAGTGGGAGACATCAAGTTATATTTTGGAGATTCTTACATTTTACTAGAAAATGTATATTTGTACCTAAAATGAAAAGGAACTTAATTTTTGTATCTTGTTTACTAGTACATATGTATAAAGTCATTTATTATATAAATGAAGTGCTCAGTAGTTCAAAAGATGTTCAAATATGTACAACTAAACTTGAAAATAACTTGTATGTGTTAAAACCAAGTGAGGAAAAAGCCATTTTAAATATAAAGATGTTTAAAACAGCATAAACTCAAAATAAAGAAAGATTTCTCCTAAGCCCTATCTTTGACATTTAAGACTTGGTCACATAAATCTCAACAGGATTTAAAGATTGGTAAAGAATGGTCATCTAAATCAGTTAGAAAACAGATCTTTACTTCCATGTGAATCATGTCTTGAGGGAAAAATGACTAGAAGATCTTTTTCAGAAAAAAAATGTCTTAGAGCCAAAGAATCTCTAAAACTTATACATTCAGACCTTTGTGGTTCGATGAATGTTAAAGCTTGGGAAGGCTCTAAATATTACGTTAGTTTTGTTGATGATTATTCCAGATATGACTATGTTTACCTAATGCATCATAAGTCTAAGACTCTTGCAAAGTTAAAAGAGTATAAGATCGAGGTTGAGAACCTATGAGGTAAAAGGATTAAAACACTTCGAACAAATCAGGGTGGTGAGTATATGGGTCCCTTCTTAATTCTTCTCTTAGTCTCTAATATGTACATGTTGGATATCTTAAACAAGACATTTTTAACCACCTAAGATTCTTTATCTTTTGTACCTACAGTGAATTAAGCTTGGTGTGGCAGACTGGCAGGACAACTAAACTCTGGGGAGTTGACCACTACTTGGGGAAAAGAAAAAAAATTGAAAAGGTTGAGCTAATAGCCTAGTGAATGACTTCTTTTAAACATATTCATTAAACATGAATCAAACATCAACTTAGTAATAGCATGCATCTCTATAACTCAAGGTTTAGAAATAATTGAAATCATAAGCATTTTAAAAACATGTATATATAATTTTAAACCCTAGAACTCAAGCATCTTTGGTTACTTTGAAAACAATCACCCTCTAACCTTAGTCAGGAGAGAGCTCTTTTGCTTGATTGCTCAACGTCCAATCCTTAGCTGATGTAGAGTAATCTCAATACAATTAGTATCGATATCATAGAACCTATGTGCACGTGGTCATGCTTCAAAGGCTACTCATATGCCCTGGATACTGTCATACCTTAGGTATCAAGGGACCCAGATACCTTCATATCTTCAGTATCGGGTTTCCTTAATAGAACATCAAAAAACCATGTTTAATTAAAGAAACTCAACTTTTTTAAACATTAAGCATTCCAGTAGAATGAATCATAATCATATAAATCATGTAAAATAACTTAATTCAAGGAATGCTTCATAAATCTCTTTCTTAAAGTTCATCAAACTTAGGCTTAAAGACTTGCCTCAAATACTAGAAGCATACATTGAAATAATTATAAAACTTACTAATGCATGCTTCATTTCATATTTAACATCAAAACTTTTGAAAAGATTGGACTATGTGTCCACACAATCAACCTCTAAACGAAGCATACGTTGGAATAATGCCTAAAGAAAAACATGTTTCAAGTTGGAAAATTCATCCCAAGGCAATAAGTCATGCGTTGAAACTCATAAATTAGTCATTCAACATAAATCATGTACTAGAGCCACTTGGAATAAAACATGCATAACTATGAATAGAAATCTATTTAGGAAACTTTCTTGAAAACAACATTCTCACTCACAGTCTTAAGCTCCTTCCTCAAAGGATTGATTCCCCTAATTGCATTTTCCCTGTGACAACAATAGGTACCTTTATTTGATGTCACTAGCTCCCTTTTGAGCTTAACTTTAACATTTAAGCTTAATATCAAACTTAGAAACTTCTTATAACTCATCAATGCATAGCCTAGTTCAATGCATCACCTTACTTAGCCCAAATTGCCTTGCGCTCAGTTGTTAAGTGGCAGCATGCTCACAATGCTCACTTAGGCACTAGGACATGCCCACTGTGCCTATGCATCGAGTGCTTGCTAACACTTCCCCTTAGTGCGCCTTGGTCATTGGCCTTTTCCTCCGTGCTACCTTACCTTCACCTCGAGTGCGCACCATGACCAACTCTTGACCTTATCCTCACATGCTTTTGCACGCTCTCGCTCATGTACAGCTTCAACCGACCAGCTGCATGCTTATCCCTTGGATGCAATTGCCTGTTTGTTCATCCAATCAAATTTCCAAACTCAATTTCCAGCTTTAATAACTTAAATTTCAGACATTATCTTACAAAATTCCCTTCTAAGAACTTTTTCTTAAATATCTTAACTCTCATACCTTAAAATTTAAGCCTCTGGTTCCTCTTGAAGAGCTCGGAATCCTTCAATCTTTTGAACCTGCCCGAGTAATCCAAGAACTTGAAACTCTTATGGAATTCTTCAATTTTCAGCTCCAATCCCTGGGAATTTCTTCTTGGCAACCTAGGATCATTTTTAGCACTGATCAAACTTTAGTTTAGCAACAACTTCTCCTTTTTAGCATGAGTAAAATTTTCAAACTGAGTTCTCTTTCTAATCTCACTTTTATACTAATGTGTGCATGATCAAATAGCTTAATAGAGTGACACCTAGGCCACTAATTTTTGCTTGTCTCTAAACATGTCACTTAGCATACTAACTAGGTAATTAAGCTAGACACTTCAGCTTTATACCAATGTATAGGTTGGACACCATCGCATGTGTTAGTCATCAACGCATAGGCCTCTCTCTCCTGACCAATGCCTTATGCCAACCAGCATACATACTCACCTTGACTTAAGTGCCTACGTTTAGGCTTGCCACCCATCGGAACCTTATATAACCTCTAAGCATGCCTCGGTGCCCAAAGCACCATCACATAGCCTTTGGATAGCCACATGCCCTAACTTCCAAGCAAAGTCAATGCACTCCTTGTTGCCGCCTAGCCCTTGCCTTGGGCCCCGCCAACTAACCTCCTTAACATCCCCTGGCGTCCTTCAACACAACCTAGGCCAATTTGGCTGCCCGCATACCATCTATCCTGGGCCTTCACTAACCTCTTTGTGAGAGCTCATCCTCGACAAACTCAGTAAACCTCCCTCTTTAGGCACGACTAACCTCTATATGGCCACCATCCATGCCTCATGCCATACTTAGCCAACTTTCCCATTTTGTCACCTTGGTCGCATAGCATGGTAAGGTCTCTGTTCCAAGCTCTCCTATTTCCATGTAAATGTTGTTAAACTTCCGATTCACTCAAGAGCTTCAAATATTTTCCTTAAGGGACTCCTTTCACTCTCAAGCCTACCTTCTTACCTTCACCTCTTTAAATCTCACAAAGTGTGGAAAGATCCTTAACTACTCGAGTGCATCCCTTCTTTATACTTAGAAAAACTTCCCTCTCTCAACCCCCTTTTATGCTTTTACACTACTAACAACATAGCATGCAATTAAATTAACAACCATAAGCTTCGCACAATAGCTATGTATACTTAGTAAGATAAATTCTAAGGTCTACGATACCATAACTATGATTACTTAGTAAGAATAAGTTTGAGTGTTTACATTTAATAACTATAATCAGTGATAAATTGATGAGAAGTAAAGAAAAGAGTTGCAACCTCGAATAGCTGAGTGGTTGATTCGTTAAATCTTTATAATATGCAGCGAAGACGGTGAAGTTAAAGGAAGAAATAGAAGAGCAAGAAGCAGCGGCAACAGAAGTAGAAGAAGAAGAAGAAGAAGAAGAAATGACAGCAACGGAAGTAGAAGAAGAAGAGGAAGCAGGGGCTGTGGGAGAAAAAGAAGAAGAAGAACGAGAGAAAATCCAAATAAATGAAGATGAACTGTTGCATGGGTTTGAGGGAAAAGCCAGGGAAAAATCGTGTGTGCATTATCAATTAATCGCAGGTCAATTGAGTTGGGTCGGTCACGTGTATTTGGGCATGGTTTTTGCATGTGGGTTGGGCTTTTTGGTATTTTACTGGACTACAGTTGAATTTGTAAAATTTTGTTATAAGTTGTAAATAGTTTGGATTATTTTTATATATTTAAAAAGCCCCCTTAAAATTATAGGCTATCAAATTAATGTAAATGAGATTCATATTAAAAACTATAGATTATGGGAGATTTTCCTCTAGAAATGAAAAGTTAGTTTAGAGATTTTCCTCTCCCTCTAAGTCCCAATTTAGCTCTCGCTCAGTATTTTACACTTTTCACTTTAACACAAATTCCCTTTGTTCTTTCAAAAATGTGATTATCACAAACCAGTCATTGCCAAGAGAATATACTAAAAGACCCGATAGTGGCATCACAATATTGTTCGTTGAGGAATTGTGAAAATCTGGAGAAGTTTGAAGAATATATCTTCAAAGGTATGTTTATTCTTCCCTCTATTTTCATGTTTAACTTACTACATATTGATGTATGATTCTTCTTTTTTGTGTTGTAATTTTAAAACAAAATTGAAACAAAGTGATCACTCGCTTCGATTGTGAGATTTGATCCATCCAACACACAAATGAGTGTATTTGTATTCAAAGTTAGCTTACTAATTTGGTTTAGAAGGAAGTGGAAAGACGAACAAGGAAACAACTTAGACTAACTAGAACCACAAAATGGTGGCGTTGAAAGTGCATTAGTTTTAATGGGGCAATGCAGTTCAACTTTTATTGGATAGTATAGTAGGACCTTTAATATTAATATTGTTGTTTTCAAAACTTATTAGAGAAATATTGTTGTTTTGAAACTTATTAGAGAAATATTGTTGTTTTGGGATTTCGAGACTAGAAATCGAGGGTTGAGGATTCAACTAATGTAGAGGTCGAACGTTGAGAACTCGACAAACAGAGAAAAACATGAAAACAATACGTAAATTAGGGTTGTCGAGGGTTGAAGTTTCGACATACTGTCGAAAATTCAACCTTTGACAAGGAAAGGGAAATCTCGCTAATTTTGTGATGAGGATCTCGCTCTCGAAGGGAATCTCGCTAATTTTGTATATTAGATTGTCGAAGGTTGAAGTTCTGGCATACATAAGTCAAAACTTCAACCCTTGACAAGGAAGATAAGTGGGTGAAGCAGATTGTAAGAGAGAGCAAGATTGTAGGAAAGAGCGAGATTGTAGGATAAAGCGAGATGTAGGAGAGAGCGAGATTGTAGGATAAAGTGAGATGTAGGAGAGAGCGAGATTGTGAGCGAGAGCGAAATTGAGTCTGCCACATGGATTAAACGGCCAACCAATCAGCTGACATGGTCTGCCACATGAAAATCGTCTTCACTTTATTTACTTTCCATAAGTCTGAAAAAGTGCATATATATCACCAAGTTGCCCCTGCTCCGATTCCCCTACACGATTCCCTGCATGCATTGACGTTATCCGATTCCCCTGCTCCGATTCCATGCATTCATTGACGTATTCATGCCCCTCTGCCATAGCCTTAATGCCTTTTCAACCACCATAAACCCGTGGGTCGAGTGTTCAACACTCGACCTACATCCTTTTAAACCACCATCCTCTTCATTTTTCCTCAATCACTCCCTCGATAATTTTTGAAGACTCACTGCCCTTGATTTTGCTCATTCCTCTCCCCTTGATTTGCTCACTGCCTTCGAAAATAAGTCTTCGAAATCATCTTCCTCTCCTCCCATTTCCATTTATATTTCTCTTCTTGTATTTCGTTTAATACAAATTATTCTCACACAACTATACTGGTTCGTTACTCTACTAAATTTTTATTTTTTAAGAATAATTATAAAATTTATTTTTGTTCTTATACTATTATTTTTTTATAGATTCTAGTTT
>NC_052358.1:28978124-29062555 GCF_009727055.1 Benincasa hispida | reverse complement strand
ACCACCAGAGAGAGACAGGACGTCGAGAGGCAGTCTCCAGCGCATATCCGCTCCAACTCTCGAATACTACTACCACTACTGCGCACATCTGGATTCTATGGGGTTGCCAGATTAGGATTTATTCAGTTGGACTGGCATCTGATCACAGCCTTGGTCGAGAGATGGAGGCCCGAGACGCATACATTCCATATGTCTGTTGGAGAGTGCACTATCACTCTACAAGACATATAAATGTTGTTGGGGTTACCTGTTGACGGTGAGCCGGTCACCGGAGTGATGTACGATGACTGTTTAGAAGTTTGTCAACTGTACCTTGGTGCGACCCCACCTGCCGACAAGATTAAAGGATCGAGGTTAAGTTTAATATGGTTAGGAACACAATTCCGTGAGCTCATAGATGATGCAGACGAGGAAACCGTCATAAGATATGTGTGAGCATATATACTACAAATGATGGGTGGAAGTCTGTTTTCAGATAAATCAAGTCATTTTGTTCACTTGATGTTCCTGCCACTATTAGCTAACCTCCATGATGCGGGGCGGTATTCATGGGGTGGAGCTGCTTGGCATGGTTGTATAGACAACTATGTAAAGCAACAAGACCTGAGGTTCGAGAGATAGCTGGGCCTCTCATACTTTTGTAACTATGGGCTTGTAAGCGATTTCCAACAATGGCTCCACAACTACATCATGTTAATGACGCTTAGTTAGTTGGACGAACCTACGGTTCTCGGTATGTTGTTTTAATTCAATTTAATTTTTATATCACTAATCTAATTAATTTAAATTCTAAATTATCAATTTAAAATTTTAGATGGAGAGACAAATTTTGTGTGACTAGGACAGCCACACATGTAGTCAACCAGTATAAATACATGTTTGATCTGCTTCAACCTGAATAGTTACATTACACTAAACCTAATTGATTATTTTATTCACATTTTTATTGTATTTGTCTTTAATATTCTCTAATATAATATTTTGTGTTTCAGGTTATTTGGGAGCCGTACAAAATTATTGTGCATACTTTGCCTATTTTTTGTACGAATGGTCAAAACATATGGTGGACGATGAGTCCTCTCATATGTTTTCACATTGGTGAGTGGCATCTTCCTGACAGGGTGATGAGACAATTCAGTTTTCAGCAGGATATTCCATCGCTTTGTAATATTGAACCCGTACTGCATGATATTGACCTAAGGACTGGAGATTGGTCCGAAAAAGTTGCACATTTGGTAGTGTGATGGCACTATCGTGCAGGGTTTATTGCAGTGGGGGTTTCTCTTGAACAGTTTGACACAGATGTCACTCCAGAATATATTCATTGGTATAATAATATCACAAGGCGCTACGTCACTCGTCGGAGCAATTGTGGGTCATCTGGTAAATGAATGAATATTATCTAATTTTTTTAATTTAAATTTAATTTAAATATTGTCAATTGTTTTATAATTCACAGAGATCGAAAAATAGTAAACTCCGTAGGTTGCGAATGATCCGAACCAGGTTCTTGCTATAGTAATGACAACCAAAGCCATATGAGGAAATTCATTATATTGTACGAGTATACCTATTGTTTCCTCCACCAGCTCCTAGACATAGAGGGACCTGTTCGGGAAAGGATGAGTTTGATGAGGTTGCAACATAATGTGGAAGAGTTGCCCCTATGACGCAGACGAGAGTCAAACTGATTATGTTAGTCCGATGATGATGCCAGCATTTGATTCAGGAAATTATGACTCAGAAGCTGGTCCTTCGTTTTCATACGTGCATGGACGATGGTCGGGGCCATGGAGACATAATGAATATTTATATTATAAGCGCCTACAGAGGTTCCAGAGCAACACAGAAAGAACCCGAGCAACCCCAAGTTCAAAGTCGGACGACAACAACCAAATTTGGAAATTGACGATGTCCGCCTTGTTGAGACCATTTTGATTTTTTGTAATTATTTTAATATAAATGAGATTATTTAATTTACATTTTTTATTTTATGAGTTATTATATATTTTAATTTATCTTTTAGAGTTTTAAATAAAATAATAAAATTTTTAAAATTTTTTTTATAAAATGGAAATTTTTTTTTAAAAAAAAAGAAATGATTTAGAAAAGGAAGGTGGAAGTAATTAAAAAAAAAAGAAAAAAAAAAAAAGGAAAATTTGTACGGTATTCTCGCTCACTCTCGCTCTCGCTCACACTCAAGCTCCCAACCACACTCACGCTCACGCTCTCGCTCAAAATCTCGCTCTCTCAAACTCTCACTGTCTCTCATAATCTCGCTCTCGAATTTGATTAGCTCGTTAGCTCATTAGCGGCAAAAAGAAGGAGATTCATTAGCTCGTTATTTAGTCAGACTTGCTAAGATGACAAAATCCGCTTGAAAACAACAATATTTTCCTAAAAAAAAAAAGGGAGGTCGAGGGTTCAAAATTCGACCTATCTATGTCGAATTTTCAATCCTCAACTTATTTAAAACAACAATATTTTTACAAATAGTTTGAAAACAACGATATTTTCTTAAATAGTTTCTAAAAGTATAATATCCTTTTAATTTTTCCATAGTATGGAGATATGGGTATGTTAAAGTTCATTTTTTTCTAATTATCAAGGGGATGCATAGTCAGCAGGACCATATGGCAGAAACAAGTCAGAAAAGAAACCCTTTTTCCTCCTAGGGTTCCATCCCATGTCTTTGCACAGCTGATCATTGTAACAGTTATGCAAAGTGGCAATGCAACCTCGCTTGTAGGAAGGACCTGAGTAAAGCTTCAGACACTTCTCCCAGTTAGCTATGTCTTTCTCCATCTCCTTTATGCTTGGTAGTTTGAATGTGCCATCCAGAAACTCCGCCAGCCATCGACATCGAATTTCTGAGGTGTACAAGTTTGAATTGCTTTCTGAAAATCCAATCACTGATAGTTGTGGAACTCTAGGATGAATACAATGCCTGAATAAATGGAACAAAAACACAATATTATTAGCATTCAATGTTCATATGAGCTAGCTTCCATGCACCTCGAATCTCCAAAGAAAATTATCTGATTCTACTCCATTTAGTTTTAAGAAAACTTTTGATTAAGTCCTTGGTTCGAAACACTAATATTATGAGATCAGAATGGAAAACAATGTATAAATTCATCAAGTGCCTTAATTTTCAGTCCTCATTCATAATCTTGTTGAAGAAATGGAAGTTTAAATTATATGCTTATATGTAATATGTACTAGCTTATATAATGAAAAGCTCGATTGCTGATAAAAGTAATGTCAACTTATTGCAATAAATTAGTAGTGAGGCTTTTGATATTGTACTCAACTATTGTACTCAACTATTGTACTTGACAAGGAGAATTCTCTTTTGTGCTTAATGACCAAAAAATGCTCTAAATCCACGGTATCAAGCAATATAGAAAGAATAGCGGATGAGATCACCTCCATTGTACACTATCTGTCATTTCTTTTTTTAAAATTATTAATTAGAACATACTGATGACTGTGAAACTACTAATTGTACTAGGAGTATATCTAACATTTTAGTAGAATAGTAAGGGCACAAGGGTAATTAAATGGGAGAATTTTGGTTATATATAGAGGTAGAGAGGTCTTAGAAATATTGATTATTTTGGTGGGATTGTGGAGCTTGCTAGAGAGATAGCCTCCTCAAAAGACTATTGTTATATTATAAATTCTCTTGATATTGCAATGTAACTCTTTGTGTTGCTTGTGTTTTCTTGGTGATTGGAGTCCTAACAATGAACCACCATGAGTAAGCTGTTGGATTCAATGGTGATGTAATATAGTCATGTGTTCGAACTTTTGTATGTTATTCTTACTCAAGGCATTGCAGATATTACAGTTTGGACAACAGTTATATAGGGAAGGATTCAAGCTGGTCTCCTCTGTTAGGATTTCATTCCCCTAAAATGGAAACTAGTTTGTTTTCTTCTGATTTTAGTTCTGTAATCTAAACTAGTTCCTACCAACATCTAATCCAACTTACTAATGTCGTCTTTCAGTTTCACCAACTAAACCAAATTTAAGCTTTGAACTTGAGAAAAGTGAGACACAATTTTCAAAGCAATTCAATAGTTGAAAGAGAGATATGGAGATTTTGGGAAGAAAAAAGCCTAACCTGTACATGGGAACCGCTAAATCGCCAAAAATCATGTAATCTCGAAAAGTAGAAGAAGTAAAAATATCTTTAAGCTTTAAATCCCCTCTGTATCCAGTAGCCAAAATGACCACATCTGAGTGAATCGGTTTGGTTTCTCCTTTAATCATGATACCCTCTTCACAGAAGCTAAAACACGGCGATTTCTTCAAAATGATACTTCCTTCATCCACTTTGTCGTAGAATTTCTCAGGCAATCTTCCGAATATACATGAGCTGATGTCCTGTAGAAAGCTTTGCTTTGGCACCATCCCATATTTGGCCAATTTTACCTTCCTCGTCACGTGGGTTTCCACAATCTTTGAGAACAACCATCTCTGTAAAAACAAAACCCTAAAACTTCAAAACGGAATGAAACAGAAAGGAAAATAGAGAGTTTGAGAAATGATGATTACAATTGGGGAAAGAAGAATGACAAGGAGATAGAGAAGGAAACCCTCGCCAGGTTTGTGAATCAGAAGCTCGGCAAATCGATTCATGTAGAGAAAACCCAAAGGAATCCCCCATGGATGAATATCAGGAGAGTTCCAATGCTCGGTTCTGTAAAGTACAGTGCAGGGTTTACTTGGGCCTGCGAATTAGAGAGAAGAAGAAGACAATGTTGAGAGGGATGGGGGAGAAATCAAGATGTTTGAGTAGAGAAATTTGAGAGAATTACCATTTGTATTGGCACATTCCATGGCTAGGTCAACAGCGGACTTGTGGAAACCGACGACGGCGACTTGCTTGTCCTTGATGAGCTTCGTAGCACTGTCGAAATCCATGGCGGAATATTCCATAGAATGAAGAACTTTGCCGGATTTGAAAGCTTCGGGGCCTTCATTGGGAGGGAATTCAGGGATATGTGGAACGTCGCTGAATCTTCCGATGCAGAGTACTACAAAATCTGCCACCACCTCCTACAAAAAATAGAGGCAGGTAAATAACCCATCTTTTTCATTATTTCAAAAAGAAACTTGTTCACACGTGTTTTTTTTTTTTTTTTATCTTTTTTTTTAATTTATGAATTTATTAAAGGAGCACTTGCAAGAATGACGAAATATATTATAATTGTAAATTTAGCAAAGATTTTCTTTAAAAACAAAATTTCAAATATAGCAAAAAATGTATATATATATATATATATATTCATGGATTTAACGTGAATATTTATTCATTTGATTTAGAATACTGGTTTCTAGTATATCATCATCCAATTATAATGGTTCAATTACTCTTGTTTGTAACCATTACGATTAATGTATGTTGATATACTATATATATTATTGTTAAATTTGAAATTGACTTTGAACGGGTAGTTATCTACAACTATATACGATAATAAATATATTTTTAAGAAATATTGATATATATTAATGATACAACAATGTGATTATTGAAATGAGATTTAAATTTATATGGATATACAACTAATACACTAAAGTTATACTTGAAATTTAATATAGAATGAATGTAATTATTATAATATTTTTATAAGATAATTGATATATTATTGATACACCAATGTTAAATTTGAAATGAGTGTAGAATTATGATATTAATGATATATTTTAAATGAATTTGTAATGATTGCTTATATACTATTGATACAACATTGTTAGATTTTAAATGAAATTCGAAATGAATGTTGATAAATTACTAAAAATACCCTAAATTTAAAAATATTCTTATATTTTTTTCTATCCCTTACAGTTATCTTTGATTAAATATAAAATTAGATGTTTGATAGTCTATTAGACACAAAAATTAATTTGATGTACAATAGAATTATTAAAAATATTAAATTCGCTAGACACCTATTAAAATAAAATTGAAAGCTGAATAAATTATTTACCATTTTTAAATACGAGAAACTTATTGGTTAGAAAATTGAAAGTTGGGAGACCTATTGATAGGACAATGAGTATTCATGAGTTGGATTGTGTTGGGTCAAAGGACTTCTTCTTTCAACTTATATATTTAATTGGGAATAAATCGATTAAGGTTGAAGGTGGAGTTTAATTTGATAATTCAATTAAGATAGATGAAGTTTAATTTAGGTTTAAAATATCAATTGAAAAAACAAAATATAAGAGAAGTGCAGCGGACTTTTGTTTTGAAAAAAAATTAGTGTTCATATTATCAATTTCGTGGTTTGAGGTTCGATTCTCTCATCCCCATACTTTAATTACAATATCTTTCTTAAAAAAAAAATAAACCTATAGATATTACTCCAACCTCCAAATTTTTTAATTTGTTATGTACTTTTTACTAATGGTTTAAAAAATTAAGTCAAATTTTAAAACTAAAAAGATAGTTTTAAAAAAGTTGTTTTTATTTTTGGAATTTGACGAAAATTTTATTGTACATAAGAAAGATGTAAATTATTATAAAAAAGGTAGATGAAATAGACTTACTTTTTAAAAAATAAAAACAAAATATCAAATAGTTACAAACGTTTAAGAATCATACACTCAAAATCTTTTAAGATTAAAAAGTTATATTTTAAAAAATCAAAAGACAAATAAACACATCATTCTCCTAAATTCGAGGACTAAAAAAATAAAATTTCCAAATTATTTTTATAACTTGGACAACAAGGGAACATGGAAAGGCAGCAATATCATCATGTTACATGTATTAAGGATGTGTTGACAGTGAGAAAGGCAACGTTAAACTCACCTGGAGTGAAACATTAGTATTCCGAGCGTCAACGACGTTGAGCCTCCATTTACTCCGTTGAGCGAAGGCTTCACCGGAGCCGCCCCAATGAGTCCAACCTTCAATCTCCTCGTCGGAGAAGCCTTCATAGTCTATACTGAGGACCTTGGAGTTGAGTCTGATGTACTTCATCAATCCGAAATGTTCGGCGTAAGATCTGAGGTAATCCAAAACTTGTATATAACTCGGAAATTCTTCAGTCACCGATTTCGGCCAAGGGAAATCGGAGAACTGAAACATGTGTTTAGGCGTCTGCAATGTCGTCGACTTGAGCGTCTCGTTCCAAACACCACCAATGGCGCCTTTAGCGTCGAGCACAATTGGGATCATTCCTTTGGATAGAATGAATTTGCAAGCCGCTAGTCCGCTTATTCCGGCTCCGATGATCACTACTTTCTTTGGTTCCATCGTCTCCGACGTCCCCACAAAATAGCCTTCCTTCTCTCCTAAATATGTCGAATGCTGAGACAATTAAAAACAGGAAATTGCCCAATTTATAGTTGACAACAGTGGAAAAGAATTCGATTTTTTTTTTTTAAAAAAAAGTAATTTTGACTTCATGAGACGGTGAAATGACTATTTTACTATTTACAAAAAAGAAAAAAATGTCTTCAACCACACGACACGAGAAAAGGTACGTTTGTAATATATTTTGTTCGAAAAAGTTTAGTAGATGCTCATGTTAGATCTCACATAAAAAAAAAAAGTAATGTAATGATCCGACCTTTTAGGACTTACACTAGACCGTTACTATATACATACATGGATACAATTCAAATTGACATTTTTTTTTCATGATTTAACAAATCCAAATAATTAGCATAAAATAATTAACTTCATTAAAACTAAGGCTCAATTTGATAACCATTTAGTTTTATATCTTTGTTTTTTAAAATTAAGCCTATTTCATCCAGTCATCCACATTTATTATAATAATTTGCATATTGTTTAAGTACAATAATTGAATTTTTAGCCAAATTCTAAAAACAAAAATAACTTTTTGAAAACTATTTTTTTAGTTCTCAAAATTTGACTTGGTTTTTAAACCATTAGTGAAAAATAGATAACAAATAAAGAAATTTGGAGGTAAAAGTAGTGTTCATAGGCTTAATTTTAAAAAACAAAGGGCTGGTTGCCTAAATAGAATTTAAGCCCAAAATAATAGAATAGGTAGTACAAGGATAAAATAATTAGATCTATATATCAAAAAAAGGTAAAAGACTAAAAAACTCATGTCTGACCACCATTTTACTTGCTTCTTCCTATATTTCTTAAATTAAAAGGTATCACTGATAGCAACTAACAGTGATAGCCACTATTAGCTGTTATTAGCTACTATCACTGATAGCTTCTATCAATTGCTATCGATGATAGCTTTCAATTTGAGAAAAATTAATACAATCTTGAAATATTAGCTTTTAATTTGCTATCAATTATTAGTAGCGATCATTGATACACTTTCATCAATTGGAATCAACCTTGAAATATTAATACTTAAGACTATCACTGGCTATCAATGATAGATTTATAAATAGTGATCAACTTTGAAAGAAAAACAATAACTTTGATTACCATAATAGATATCAGTAATAATCTTTTATCATAGCTATCACTGATAGACTTTCATCAATTAGAATCAACCTTGAAATATTACACTTAAGGCTATCAATGATAAACTTCTATAACTAGTTGTCACCTTTGAAAGAAACTTGATATATAGATATAACCTAAATTCTATCACCGATATCACTAATATCACTAATATTGTGGTTATCAGCGATAACTTCTTTCACTGATAACATCAATGATAAGATGTTATCAATGATCTCACTGATATCATGCTATCAGTGATAGTTCTCTATTACCGATAACATGCTATTAGTGGTAGCTTCTATCACTGATAACATGCTATCGGGTAGCTTCCATTACCGATAACGTGCTATTGAGTAGCTTCTATCATTGATAACATTCTATTAGTATTAGCTTCTATCATTGGTAACATCCTATCAGCAGTAGCTTCTATCAATCATAGCCACTGAACACCTTTTTGCCCCTTTCTTGTCCTTCCAAACATTCTAAGTCCTTTTTCTTTTCGATGATAGCATCTATCACTGATAAACATGCTATTAATTATAACTTCTAGTCATTCCACTTACATTTTAGTTTGAGATTCAACTTTATTAATTAAATTCACTATGTTGGCTATCAATGATAGATTGCTATAAGTGAACTATGAAAATATAATCAAAGATTAAGCTATCAAAGATAGAAAATATTAGTGGCTATCACTGATAGATTTTCATTTGCTATTTATATTTATTATTTGTTATAATAATCAAACTTAATGATTGGCTTGTTAGTGTTAAGTCACTTATGAATTGAGTACTTTCAAGTCTTGGATACGAAACTCAGCCTCATAATTTTTGTGGAAAAAAAAAAGAAAAAATTCAAATAAAGAAAAGAAAAATTTTAAAAATAAGAGAAAGAGAAGAAGCAAAAATTGAAGAAAGGAAAGAAAATTAAATAAAAAAAGAAGCAAAAATCGGAGAAGTGAAAGAAAAATTAAAAAGGAAAAAGAAAAGGAAGAAGCGGAAAATGGGAGAAAGAAAGGAAAAGAAAATAATAAAAAAAGAAAAGGGAAGAAGCAAAAATCGGAGAGAGAAAATAAAATAAAAAAATAAGAAAAAAGAAAGAGAATAAATAAAAATCGAAGAAAGAAAAGAAAATGAAAAAAAAAAGAAAAAAAAAGAAAGGAAAAAAGAAGAAAATGAAAGAAAAGAAAAAATAAAGGAAAGAAGCAAAAATCAAATAAATGAAAGAATAAAATGAAAAGAAAAGAAAAGGAAGAAGCAAAAGCTGGAGAAAAAAAAATAAAATAAAAAATAAAAAATAAAAGAAAGGGAAGAAACAAAAATAGAACAAAATAATGAAAATAAAAAAATACTAAAAAACAAGAAGGTATACAACAAGACAAGACAATGAAGGACGAAATTGGAAACTAAAAAAAATCAAAAATTGACTAATTAACTCATACATATTTGCAAGTATTTTAAAGATGTAATATATTTTTAGATTTTTTCTCTTATTCTACTATCTATTACAAATATCCAAAAACAAAATGGTTACCAAATGAGACCTAAACAATTGAAATCCGTTTAACAAGGTACCCTTAAAATCATAAAACAAACTAGAAAATTTTCTTAAAAAGTTTAAAGAACAAAACACTCAAAACTTCAAGTTCAAACATCAAAACTAGAAATTTTGAAACATAAAATCTTGAAAACATGAGTATAAGCATATGACTGGTCCTAGTGGCTTGATCACGGATTCCGCTTGCCATTCCCTGGCGTGTTCTTACCTTTACCTGAAAAATAAACATAAGAAAGAATCAGTATAAAGTACTCAATAAGTAACTCCACTACCAGAGTCAGACTAAGCATTTATGTCCAATAAATGTAACATGAATTGAACATCCTGAGCTGGTGGGACCTAATATGAAGTGCTAAAGCTGTATATGAACTGTCATTTGAGTGAACAATTTAACTTACGATACTGTTGCTATGTACACCTCAGATTTAATAAATTAATTTAATATTCAAGAAACATGCAACAAAATGATCCATTATCATGAAATCATAACATAACATTTAATAAATTCATGAATTCATAGCATAATGTCTCATAAACTCATTGCATGCATAACTAAATTTCATTCAACAATGAAAATATGTATTTTCTAAAACTGTTGGGCAAAACCAAGAATAATAGTTTAAATCTATTTTGCCTGGCGCAAAGGCAGATTCAACAGTATGTAGTATAGCTATTCTTAATATAGGCCCATGCCCAATTATCCTTTTAATATCTCTCAAAAACTCAAAATCATGCTCATACTTATAACGTACTTCGAACATATTTATCACGTGCTTTTATATCCTTTCTAATCAATTCATAAAATCTCAGAACCAACGAAATTATTCTTAAATCTATTGCCCGACACGAAAGCGATTCCAGTAGTAAGATTACTAACCTCAAAATAAGCCCAAAATTTATTCGAGGAAACGAACTTCTTTCTAGCTTTCTACAAACTTTGAATTAGATCTTAAAACATGAATCAAAAATCAATTTTAACCTTTAAGCCCAAAACCAAACATTCAATTTCCAAGATTACCAACATGACTTACCTAATAGTGGTTTTACCTAAAACTACCTCAATGTTCCAACACCAAAATGACCCAAAGGCTAAACCAAAAACAACCTTTAGTTCCAATGGACATCAACTCTAAACCAAACTTCTTATCGGAATCAAGTCGTTAACTTCTAACTTCAAAACTTCTCCAAAACTTGAATCTAAAGTCCAACTAATTTGAGTAAACATTAAAACAAATCAAAATTCAATGGGCATTCAAAGTTCTTTTAAGAGAGTTTAACACTAGCTCCAAGATCTACTCAAAACCTCACCTAGCTTCGAGATCCAATGAGACCACGATGATGACGCTCGGCAGAGGACAACAGAGCGCGCAACGGCTGCTAGTGTAGCGACGTGTGACCGATTCTGAGCAGAACGCTATCGACTAGGGAAAACGTGTGACTCATGAGTGAACGGCGCGGTGGCTTTGTGATCTGGGCAACGACGGTGTCGACTTGATGCTCCTGTCGACAGCAAGCACAACGACTTCTGGCGGTTAGGTACGTTTGTAATATATTTTGAATAGAAAAAGTTTAGTACATGCTCATTTTTTTAAGTATTTCATACATCATTAGATGATATATTATTTCTTCTACAGATCTCACATCAAAGAAGTAATATAAATAGTCCTAGTACTAGAATTTTTTTTCATATTTTGATTAGGATGCGTTAATTTATTTACATAAGAAAAAAAAAATTGTTGAAACTCATGCTTTAATTCTCTCGCTCCAACTTTAAAATTATGAAAAAATATGTTGAATTTGTCACCAAATATTATTCCATTAGAAGTGTTTTATTCTGAAAAACATTTTCATTGCTTTCAGTTGATGCATTTGAGAAGGAATCAATAATGAATAATTTGACTATCAGAGTCAATTTTGGAGCCAAATGGAATATGATTCTATTTCTAAAATTACTACTACATTGCTTCTCGGTTAAAACCAAACACATTTCCTCCCTCACTCTTCTCTCTCCTTCCTCTTGAACTCTCGTCTTTTTGCCCTTCCATTTCTACTTTTCTCTACTCACATGGGTGGAATTGTAGGGACCCAAGGGCTTGACCCCATCTCAAAATTAATCGAAAGTTTATGAGGTTTCATTTTTCTAATGTGATATCCTTAACATGTTCTTTCAAAATGTGCCTCTTCTAGTTTATCATTCTTGGGTCAGATTCTCTTTTTCTTTTATATTAAATATCCTTTTAGACTTTGATTGCTTTAGGGAGGGTTAATGAAAAACATTCCAAAAGTACTTTATTTGCCTTTTATTTAGAATGATTTTTATTTGATTTTGTTAGAGTTAATGTTATTTGCTAGTGATTTTCATTTTTTGAACAAAAGAATGAGATTTGGAGTGAAAAGAGAAAATGGACCAATTTTGCTCAATAAAATCAAGAGGGGGCTACATCTCCAAAGTATAGAAGGAAACAAGCTCAAATTGAAAAAAGAGACGTCATCTTTCAATTTCTGAAAAAATGTATTTTTCAAAAGTTTCCTTTTATGAAAAAAAAAATGTATTTTTGGAAAGTTTTCCTTTTATGAAAAAATGTATTTTTGGAAAGCGTTCCTTTTTTGGAAAAAAATTGTATTTTTGGAAAGTTTCCCTTTTTCTGAAAAATGTATTTTTGAAAAGTTTTTCTTTTATGAAAAAATTTATTTTTTGGAAGGTTTCATTTTTCTAAAAAAATGTATTTTTGGAAGGTTTTCCTCTTCTAAAAATGTATTTTTGGAAAGCTTTCACTATAAAACTAAGGGGTCTTGAGCTTTCCAAATGACAATGAGATAAGAGAGCCTTAAAAGTGAGTTGTGCAGTGAAAGAGAGTAAAGAGTGCGATGAATTATTTTGGAGGTTGTTCGAGATCCCGAAGTCCAAATCAAAGCATTTTTTAAGCATTCAAACAACGACGGAGCACTTCGCTAGTAAGTTTGTCTTCAGTCCTCTTATTCTCTTTATTGTTTAAGCTTGCCAAATTGTATGCAAATATATATTTGTTAATTATGGGTGGTTAGATTCTTTAGTTCTAGGTTATTGATGAATTTTTATGGATTTAAATTATTTCATAGTAATTTTATGGAAATTTTATAATTGAATGTATCTCAATACTATTGTTCTTATTTTGTGTTGATTGACCATCAATGCATGTTAGTTGAATGTTCAATTAGATAGATTGCATGTTTAACTAAACTTACAGTATTGAATCATTATTAATCTCTCATGAAAATAGTTAGGTTGATTATGAAAGTTGTTTATAACTTTTCTTAATGTCATACTTCTTATTTTGGTTTCAAAAGATTAGTAACCAAGTAAGTTTGTATGAGAAAAGTTCATTATTGAAAGATAATAAACCGAAGTTTAGATTCTAAACTTAAATATCTCAATATCACAAAATTTTATAGAACCTTTGTATGATTTAATGAAGTAATTAATGAAATTGACACCCTAGGACATTTTTATCCTCTGAAGTTCAATCTTTGTTTTCTAGACTTAACTTACTCTTAAAAAATTCATATCAATCATTTAGTGTCAATTCCTTAGATGAAGTTGACTCAAATCTAAAATAGCTAAACAAATCTTCAACATTCGATCCCCGAGACGTACTTAGTCATTCAAGACCATTTTACTATACTATCATATACATGTGTAGGATCAGTATGGCAACCCTAGAGGGGGTGAATAGGGTATAATTAAAGTAATGAATTTTTTTTACTAATATGGGCCCAAATAAACAAGTTAATAAATTGTTTGCTAAAAAGTACTTTAAACAATAAATTCAACAGAAATGTAATTAAGAAAGTAGAAGTAATACTTTAAAGTACTCTATTTGATTTTGATAGCAAGATTGGTAATAAATGTTGCTAAAAAAAACATTATTTTTTCTCTTATTAATCTTAGGAGAAAAAGGTTTCTTAAATAGAAGAAATACCCAATTATAAATAAGGAAAGAATAAAATACAACAAATATAATACAATAAGTATAATATAAAATTTCACAATAAAGGAAATAATCAACATTCCCCCTCAACCTGGTTTGAAGATATCATTCATAGCTAGCTTGTCAATCAACTTGTTGAATTACCACTTTGGAAGACCTTTGGTTAACACATCCGCAATTTGCTCTGCTGTCGGGAGAAAGGGAATGCATATTATTCCTGCATCAATCTTTTCCTTTATGAAGTGTTTATCAACTTCAATATGTTTGGTCCTACCATGAAGGACTGGATTGTGGGCAATGGAAATTGCTGACTTGTTATCACAATAGATGCATATGGGCATTGTCTGAGAGAAATTCAATTCTTTCAATAGTCTTCTTATCCATATACCCTCACAAATACCATGGGCTAATGCCCTAAATTCTGCATCAGCACTACTTCTTGCAACCACACTTTGTTTTTTACTTCGCCAAGTAACCATATTTCCTCCAACAAAAGAGCAATATCCCGAAGTAGATCTTCTATGAGTTGTGCTTCCTGCCCAATCAACATTAGTGTAAACCTCAATGTTTAGGTGGTCATGCTTCGTGAATAATATACATTTTCCTAGAGTACCTTTCAAATATCTCAAAATTCTATAAACTGCTTCAAAGTGAACTAACCCAGAAGCATGCATGAACTGACTTACTATACTAATTGTTAAAGCAATGTCAGGATGTGTGTGAGAGAGGTATATGAGTCTCCCTACAAGCCTCTAGTACTTTTCCTTTTCTTTTACTTCTTTTTTAGTTGCAACCAATTTTAAATTTTACTCAATAGGAGTTTCTGCTATCTTGTAACTAAGTAAACCTGTCTCATTTAGTAGGTCAAGAATATACTTCCTCTGGTTGACAAGAATGCCAGTTTTAGATCTGGAAAACTCCATTCTTAGTCCAAATGACCCTTCATTCGCCGGATGGGACGCTAAAAACTCTATGGCTATGACTTGGCTTGTCAATTCCATGGTTGAAGACATTGGTTGTAACTATATGTGTTACTCTACTGCCAAAGAATTATGGGATAGTGTAACTCATATGTATTCTGATTTGGACAACCAGTCACAAGTATTTCAGCTGAACTTAAAATTGGGTGATATAAGACAAGGAACTAGCTCCGTTACACAATACTTTCACTCATTAAAAAGGATTTGGCAAGACCTTGACCTCTTTGATACGTATGAGTGGAAGTCTACAAAGGACCAAAAGAACTATAGGAAAACTGTTGAAGATGGTCATATTTACAAATTCCTTGTCAACCTCAATGTTGAGTTCGATGAAATTAGAGGTAGAATACTGATGGGCCTCCAATTATACTGCAATATCAAAGAAGGAAGAATAGAGGAAATAGGGAAAAATTGGTGGTTGAGTCGGTTAAGGAGGTTGGGGACCACAACTAAACTACTTTTAATTCTGTTGGGAGAAGTTGGGGTTTAAAGGAAGAAAGAACCCGAAAGAGAAGGCATTGAATATTGAATATCCTGAGTAAGGGAAGTGAGCTCTCAAGAGTGGGAGTTCGGGATAGTCTATTGTGTAGAATCAGTCGAGGAGTGTCGGCCATTGCCTACCACATATGCTAAGCGATCGTGTAGAAGAACCTTAGTGATCGTGTAGTTGCGGTTAGTGATCACATAAGTGTGTAAGCGATCGTATAGCGTTAGTAAGCGATCGTGTAGTGTTGGCAAGCAATCGTATAGCATTTGTAAACGATCGTGTAGTGAATGTAAACGATTGTTTAGAGATTGTAAGCGATTGCATAGCAAGAGTAAGCGATCGTATAGTTGTTGATTGACACTCATTGTTTAATAAAGTGCAAATTCATCGTTTAGCTATTATGTTGTTCGATTGTGTCAACTCACTTAATCAACAACCTGGACAGGCATGGCTCAGAAACGATTTGAGGAAAAGCTGGAGTTGCTAGACTAGGAGATTTTTGGACTTAGAGTCGAAATGCAGAAATTACCAACCATAGAGAAGAATTTGGCGTCGTTAGCAAAGAGCGTTGAGCGATTGAGATTGCAAGCAGAGAAACATCAACAAATGCTCATTTCCTATGTTATGGAAATGACAAAGGGAAAGATGAAAGTGACGGAAGAGGCAGAAGGATCGAATGTCAATAATGTGTGCGGAATGAATAGTTCAGTTAAAGCAGCTGGTGAAGAAGCGACTTGCGATCGTAGTAAATTCAAGAAAGTGAAGATGCCGGTATTTAGCAGAAGTGAGCCAGATGCGTGGCTATTCAGAGCAGATTGCTATTTTCAGATTCATAAGTTGACTGAATCTGAGAAGATGATAGTGGCGGTTGTGAGTTTCGGAGGCGCAGCGTTAGACTGGTACCGGTCTAAGGAAGGTAGAGAGCCGTTTAAAGATTGGGAAGATTTGAAACGAAGGATATTAGTGCGATTCCGATCTTTAAGAGATGGATCAATTTGTGGTAGATTCTTGGTGAATTTGCACTTTATGAGGAACCCTCAAACAATGAAGATTAAAGGGGAAATCAAAGGAGAACCGGTGGTGATACTAGTTGATTGTGGAGCTACCCATAATTTCATATCAGAAGGATTAGTGATTTTTTTTCTAGTTGGAAATCACAGAAACGACAAATTATGGAGTAGTTTTGGGATCGGGAACCGCAGTGTGAGGTAAGGGGGTGTGCAAGATCGTGGAAATGAGATTAGAAGATTGAAGGGTGAATGATAACTTCCTGCCCTTAGAGCTAGGAAGTGTTGACGTGATTTTGGGGATGCAGTGGTTACATTCTTTGGGAAAAACAGAGGTCGATTGGTGGAATCTAACAATGACCTTTGTTCATGAGGGCTGAAAGGTTACGTTGTAGGGGGATCCAAGTCTGACGAAAGCAAGAATCAGTCTGAAATGTATGGTGAAAACGTGGGAAGCTGAAGATCAAGGATTCTTAGTTGAATGTAGAATGATAAGTGGAGGTGAGTCTGTGGCAGAGCAAAGTGTAAGCGAAGAAGCCAACTCAATACCAAAATCTCTAACATCCTTGTTAAATAAGTTTCAGGATATATTTGAATGGCCAGAGGAGTTACCCCCTCGTCGAAGTATAGAGCATCATATCCATTTGAAGGAAGGAACCAGTCCACTAAATGTTCGTCCATATAGATATGTGTATCATCAGAAGGCTGAGATGGAGAAATTGGTCGAAGAAATATTGGATTGGGCATCATTAGACCAAGCACCAGCCCCTACTCTAGTTCTATTCTACTGGTTAGAAAGAAGGATGGAGTGTGGAGATTCTATGTGGATTACCGTGCTCTCAACACTGCCACAATTCCAGAAAATTTTTTGATTCCTGTGGTGGAAGAACTTTTCAACAAATTAAATGGAGTTGCTCTCTTCTCTAAGCTAGAGTTGAAGTCAGGCTATCATCAAATAACGATGAATCCGCAGGATGTTGAGAAGATTGCCTTCTAGACACATGAAGGGCATTATGAATTCCTGGTAATGCCTTTGGGTTTAACTAATGCACCTTCCATATTTCAAGCATTTATGAACACTATATTCAGACCTTACTGACATCATTTTGTGTTAGTATTCTTTGATGATATACTAGTGTATAGTAGAAACCTAGATGAAAATTTGTAGAATCTAGAAGTGGTACTATCAGTATTAAGGGAGCATGAACTTTATGCTAATAAGAAGAAGTGTCAGTTTGCAAAAGATAGATTGAAGTATTTGGGGCATATCATTTCAAAGCAAGGGGTGAAGTCGATCTGAAGAAGGTACAGGTAGTGTTGGAGTGGTCGGTGCCTAAGATAATGAAGGAGGTGCGGGGGTTTTTGGGATTGTCTGGCCATTAACGGAGATTCGTACAAAACTATGGCAGTATAGTGGCTGGATTGACACAAATTAAAAGAGGGATTTTTCAGTGGACAGAGGATGCTCAATACGCTTTTGAGAAGCTCAAAACTGCTATGATGACACTACCCGTGTTGGCGTTACCTGATTTCAGCATACCCTTTGAGGTGGAGACTGATGCTTCGGGTATGGCATGGGCGCGGTGCTAGTGCAGCAAAGACAATCGATAGCTTTTTAAAGCCATACTTTGTCATTGAGAGACTATAAACCGGTATACGAGATGAAGTTGTTAGCCGTTGTCATGGTCGTGTAGAGATGGCGACCTTATTTGTTAAGAAGACGATTTTTCATAAAAATGAATCAGAAAGCATTGAAGTTTTTGCTTGAACAGAGGATGATACAGCCGCAACATCAGAATTGGGTTGCTAAATTGCTTGGTTAGGATTTTGAAGTAGTCTATCGTCCGAGATTGGAGAATGGGGTCGTGGATGCACTGTCCAGAGTGGATATGGAGACTCATTTGGGTTAGTTATCGACTCCTACTTTAATTGATATGGCTGTAATTCAGAAGGAAGTAGAGCAAGATGATCAGTTACAAAGAATTAAATGCCGAGTACTTCGAAAGGAGGATAGAGTGCAAGATTTTTCTCTCCATCTAGGCGTGCTGAAGTATAAAGGGAGGTTAGTACTTTTAAGTACCTCGTCTTTGTTACCTACAATCATGCATACATATCATGACTCGGTGTTTAGTGGTCATTCGGGATTCCTGAGGACATACAAAAGAATATCCAGGGAGTTGTATTGGGAAGGAATGAAAAGAGATGTTAAGAAATATGTGGAAGAGTGTGTGGTCTGCAAGAAGAATAAATCATTGGCCTTGTCCCCAATAGGGTTATTGATGCCACTCCTTATTCCTGATGTTGTATGGGTTGACATATCGATGGATTTCATTGAAGGCTTACCCAAAGCCAAGAGGTATGATGTGATTTTAGTAGTAGTCGACAGACTGAGCAAGTATGCTCATTTCTTGCCTTTAAAACATCCATTGAATGTTGGTGTTGTAGCAGATGTATTTTGTAGAGAAATAGTAAAGCTGCATGGGGTGTCGAAGTTAATTGTCTCGGATCGAGATAAGGTGTGAATCACTTCTGGCAGGAGTTTTTTCGGCTATCGGGTACCAAGCTCCATCGTAACACATCATATCATCCTCAGTCGGATGGTTAGATAGAAGTGGTAAACCGCAACGTGGAAATGTACTTGAGGTGCTTCTGTGGGGAGCGTCCTAAAGAATGGATTAACTGGTTGCATTGGGCGGAATACTGATATAATACTATGTATAATGCCTCCACTGGCTTTTCCCCTTTTCAGATTGTGAATGGATGTCCATTTCCAATGTTGATTTATTATGAGGATGATTGCACTACGAATGCAACTTTGGACTAACAAATGCGAGACATGGATGCTGCACTGCGAGTACTTAAGGAGCATTTGAGGGTGGCCTAAGAGAAAATGAAGAAATTTGCAGATAGGAAACGAAGGGATATAGAATTTCAAGTCGGGGAGTTGGTATGACTGAAGTTGCGTCCCTATCGCCAAATTTCAATTCGGCAAAAGCGGTATGTGAAATTGTCTCCCAAGTATTATGGGCCATATCAGGTGATTGACAGGGTGGGATTAGTAGCTTACAAGTTGGAACTTCCATCAACAATGTCGATCCATCTAGTTTTTCATGTGTCATAACCCAAAAAGGTGGTTGGATAGCAAGAAGGTAAAGCATCTGTAGATCCTTTAGTCAATGAAAATCATACTTGGCTACTTGAACCAGAGGCTATATTGAGCTCTCGACCTGAATTGTTGTTGGGATTAGTGTCCCAATTCTCCTGGAGTCTCGTTGTTTTGTAAAGATACACATTGTTTAATGAATAAAATAAGTGTTATTTAATTCTAGCATTTACTCATATCCAATAAACAAAGCTCCTTGGTTATCTTATGTGAACTTAAGCATGTATATGTGATATATAAGTGGATCACGCGTTAAATGATAACCTAAATAGGTCGGTAGTATAAGGATTAAGGTGGGATACCTGATCCTGGTGACATTACGGATACGACCCGCTTTGTAGAGGTTTGTAAGTGTTGTAAACTACTACAGATGGTAGATCCTAACCATTCATGTGGAGACGTGCGAGCGATGGTGTCCTATACAAAGAGTTTGTATAAGACTTGGACCACGAGATGACTAGACTCTGTATATAACGCTGTTGATACTAGAGACTTGCATCTCACCTAAACGACCATAGGTGACACGACCTCAATCATGAGTGTTTTGGGAATTCCTGCCTTTGAGGATGGTCCTTTGATTAGTATAGGTGAGAGTGGTAAGATTGCCAACTCAACATGCTTACCTTGTCTAATATGGAAGCTAGGAACTCAATCCACAAGATGGAATTCACTTCTTTCCCAAAACAGGGATAAGTAGAAAGATTACTCCCTTAAAGGCTGATTCCGGGGCTTGAACATAGTGACCATAGCTTCTCTTTAGGAGAGAAGACTCATTCATAGTAGGACTATGACTTATGTTCATTAGAGGGATCAGTGGTACTTAAAGAGATAGATGTAACTACAGGGGCATAATGGTTATTGGCCCAGTTGTACTTATGAGCGATCTGTGAAGGGTTGTTGTACTGCTAATTGGTTAAGATGGACACATAATATATCGTACTGTTGGAGTTTCGAGCTACAGGTTCATGAGGTCCCCTTGGTAGCTCAATGGATTCAATTGACGATAAGTTCTTAGTGTTTATTAGAAATGTTCAAATTGACAAGAGGTATTTTGATTATATATGATATAATCGGTATGATGTATAAGATACATCTAGTGGAGGATTGATGTTAATAAGATTTACATTAAGTACCATGGAATAGAAAAAGAACTATGGTTTATATATTTCATGAGATGAAATACTAAAACTATAGGTTATAAATATAGTATGATAAGTTGGTTATTATTTATATTTACAAAAATATTAATTATTGGATAATTAATTCTTTTTCTTTAATAACTAATTGAGTGGGTAGTTATTGGATCTTCATGGTAACCGTGAGATAAAATGAAAATGGTTTTCCTAATGTTAGTAAGATTTTACAAACTGTTGAAAAGCTTTCATAAAAGTTTTTGAGATTTATCTCTCGGCGAAAAAGGATCTCATGGAGTCGTCAAGTAAATATAGATTTACTAAATGATGGCTTGGGCGAGCTAAACGATCGTACATTATTTACTAAAATATCGTATAGTTTTGCTAGACGATCGCTTGCCCTAAGTAAACGATTGTGTAGCGTCTGTAGGCGACATACCGAGCTAAGCGATGAGCTAAACGATCGCATAGCTTATGCTATACGATTGCTTAGCTTTAGCTAAGCGATTAGGCATCGACCTATACGATAGGTCTCCGCCATCTCCTACTTGCCCAGTCGTATACACAATCGGTGTTTCCTCCTTCGTCTGCCTCATACCAAGTCCAAACAAAGCCCACCATTTGGATTCTTACACCAAGAATACCAAGGTAGTCTTTTGGTGGTGTCATACTCAACTCGACACCATCGAGGTGCTGTGGAGGCCGTTCGTGCTGTTGTTGAGGAGTTCGTGGCTGAGGCGATCGCTGAGGACGAGTGTGGTGTTCGTGCTACAGTGGTCGGGCGTTAGAGGTTGTTGTTGTTCGAGCGGTCGTGTGCAAAGAAGTGTGGAGACACATCTTCAAATATTTGTACAGTTTTCTCTTTGTGCATTTGTAGTTATTCATGTTGTAATTTCTGTATCAATTGCATAACCGTTTGTTTGAAGTCGACTGGAAATGTATTGTTCATTCATGATTGTGATTTAAAATAATCTTTTTCCGCTGCTCATGGAAATCTCGAATTCGATTTCCTTCAATTGGTATCAGAGCCAACGATGGGGTAAATCATTTAACATATCGCGTAGCATTGGTTGCCCGATCGTGTAGGTGCTGGAGGTAGACGATCGTAGAGGGAGCATGCGATGCTCGTCGTTTAGTAGAAGGCGCGTGCTAGACGATTGTGTAGTAACAAGCTTTATCGCTTAGTTACTACCTATGCGATCGGCGTATGCGATACGGAGGCGCTAACTAAGCGATAGCTTAGGCAAGTGGTGCTTTGTCGCATGGTAGTCGTTTTAGACGATCGTGAAAGGCGGGTGTTGTGCGGAGTGCGCTAAGCGACCATGTACTTCAGGTTTCATCGCTTAGTAAAGGTACATGATGATAAAGTAATAGCTAAACAATCGTTTGGATTTTTCTAGACGACCGTATAGTAAATGCTAAACGATCATTTAGCTCTGGGAGCGCTGGTAAGCGATAGAGAAAAGTGTTTGTTTTACCGTGTAGATGATCGCGGGATGCTTAGTACACGATGGTTGGAGAAGTGATGGTTCAAGACCCGGTTCGCCTGTTTGAACCAGAGACTCCTTGTCTTTGTAATAGTTGGCTTTTTTTTGTGTGTGTGTTTTTAAGGCAATTTTACCCGGTTCATCAATATTGGTTGTTTATACATGTGATGTATGGTACTTATATGCCAAAGTGTTTGTCATATAGTTAAAACCCACCTTAGGTTGTGCAATTATTCATGTATCATGTATTATAATTGTTATAATATTGCATGAAGAAATTACTTGAAAGCATGCGCATGCATCGTGAAATATAAGAGTTATATTTTGCATGCAGTGAGTATTAACATGCATCATCCTTTTATTATAAGTGTTATAGTCTAAGGGTGAATGGAAGCATGTTTTGCTTGTTTCATTACTGTTTTGTATAAGTGTTATATAAAAGAAGTAGCAATGAATGGACAATGCATTGAGCATAACACTTAGGCTGTTTATAATTGTTATGAATGCCTTGCATGTGTTAGCTTAGCATTGTGGTTGTTTCTGTTTATAAATGTTATAAAGGAAATTAGACCTAAAATCAATAATTCAGAGTTGCATGCAGACTTAGGGTGAACTCAAGTTTTTAAAAGGCTTTTAAAATTGGATTGAGATAGACCTAAGTTCAAGTGGTTCTAAAGAGTTTAGTAAATTAATCTTTTAAAATCAGTTTAATATGATTAAATTGGTTGAATAAAAGATTAAATTTTTTGTAAACCTATCTATAAGGGACCTTTTGTCTAAGGCGGGTTCTGGCTAGGTTGGGGTTCTTAAGTTGACGGAAACGTAACACCCCTACCTGGGAACCTACCTGGAAAAGTGAATTAGATAGATTTTCAACAAGCATGCGACAATTTGGTCAAAGATTCCATTAAAGAGTTTAATGGATGATGATCAAAAGTTGTTTCACTATCCAAGATAAAAGTTACTCTTGGGAAAACCTAAAAGTCACATAGTTAAAATCCTTAGCCGTGTTTTTTCTAAGTAAGCTAAATCCTAGGTTATAAAATACTCAGTGGGAAGAGAAGTCGTATAAGATATGTCTATGATTCCACTCATGTTTCTCCCTATATGTTCATGCTATGAGATTCATGCTTGGTCTCGTGGTGCCCAAGATGCATCCCCCTTCGGATGGAGTTTGCATGAGTCAATATCAAGGTGGACGGAGAGAGTGTTTATAGTAAGTGAGTGAAGGGTGTGTGTCAACACGTCCTATGGTCTCTGTCATTGGTTCACACCGTGAGATCATTCTATACTCTCTCGTGTCGCCTTTGGTGCGTCCCCCTTGGGATAGGTTTTGTGCAGTTGGTCAATATCAAGGTGAACTCTAGAAATGGATAGAGTCGGTTTAGGTTTTTTCCCAATCGAATTTTCCCTTTGGATTGGCCTTTTTGGGATGGACCTCTAGGGCTTAAAATGGCGGGTCATACTTACGAGAGATTGTTAAGTAAGTTAATGATCTCCTGGCCAAATCAATGATGGCTTGTTGTTATAGGAAGAAGATTTTTTCTGGTATTCATGACTGGTTGAGAACTTCTCAATTCAGAGGATGGATAACTGACCTCCCTTCGGCGGCTTTTGTCCTAAATCTTTGAAGCGTCATTGCAAAACTAGATGTCACACGGGGTTCTTGTTAGTTTTGCTAAAACCTTATTGGATATTGTTTTGTTTTACAACAGGTATTTGCTTAAAACCTAACGTAGGTCAATGTGTTTTTCTTTTCAGTAACCTGTTAGTATTTCTGTCTAAAGCTTTTAAAATGATCGATTACTTACAGTGGAAAGAATCGTGTAAAACGAATTTCGTGGCAAACGACCTCGATCCCGCTACTCTCCAAAAGAGGAGACAAGACAGTAAATATGATTTATTGGTCTTGGAGACATGTCTGGTAGAGAATGATGATTCTGCCTGGATCCTTGATTCAGGTGCTACCAATCATGTCAGTTCCTCTTACCAAGGATTCAGTTCCTGGGAAACGTTGCGACAAGGAGAGACGGCTTTCGAGTCGGTACTGGTGAGGTTGTTTCAGCTGTTGCTGTAGGCAGGCTGAAGTTATTTGTTGACAAGAAACATTATCTATTACTGGATAATGTTTTTGTAGTTTCTCATATTAAGAGGAATTTAATTTTAGATTCTTGTTTTATTAAACAAGACTACACCATCTCCTTTTTTGAGAATAAAGTATTTATTTTCAAGAATGGAATAGAGATTGGTTATGGTTCAATGGAAAATAACTTATATATACTAAGGCCATTAGTCATAAAAAGTCTTGTTTAACACTGAGATGAGCAAGGATGCATCACAGACTCCACTATGGAAGCTGAATATGTAGCAAATTGTGAAGTAGCTAAGGAGGCTGTTTGGCTGAGGAAGTTCCTTTCAGATTTGGAAGTTGTTCCAAATATGGATTTGCCGATCACACTGTATTGTGATTACAGTGGGGCTGTGGCAAATTCGAAGGAGCCTCGGATTCATCGTCGGGTAAGCACATAGAATGAAATATCATCTGATCAGGGAGATTGTGCATCACGAGATGTTAATAGTCACGAAGATTCGCAGCGGAGCACAATGTTGCTGATCCTTTTACAAAAGGCCCTCACAGCTAAAGTGTTCGAGGGTCACCTGGAGAGTCTGGGTCTGTGGGACATGCGTCATCTTGTTTAGGGCAAGTGAGAGATGATATTGGGGTATGCCCTAGTTCATTGTATATTGTACATTTTTATATTATATTGTACATTAGTCTCCCGAGTCATTAGGACAAAATGAGAGATTGTTGGGATTGGTGTCCTAATTCTCCCGGAGTCTCATTGTTTTGTAAAGATACACATTTTTAAATGAATAAAATAAAGTATTATTTAATTATGGCATTTACTCATATCCAATAAACAAAGCTCTTTGGTTATCTTATGTGAACTTAAGCATGTATATGTGATATACAAGTGGATCACGCATTAAGTGATAACCTAAATAGGTCAGTAGTATAAGGATTAAGGTGGGATACCTGATCCTGGTGACACTACGGATACGACCCGCTTTGTAGAGGTTTGCAAGTGTTGTAAACTACTACAGATGGTAGATCCTAACCATTCATGTGGAGACGTGCAAGCGGGGGTGTCCTATACAAAGATTTTGTATAAGACTTGGACCACGAGATGACTAGACTTTGTATATAAAGCCGTTGATACTAGAGACTTGCATCTCACCTAAACGACCATAGGTGACACGACCTCAATTCTGAGTGTTTTGGGAACTCCTGCCTTTGAGGGTGGTCCTTTGATTAGTATGGGTGAGAGTGGCTAGATTGCCAACTCAACATGCCTACATTTTTGGGGACCTATCTGATCTGAGAGCTGGGAATTCAATCCACAAGATGGAATTCACTTCTTTCCTGAAGTAGGGATAAGTAGAGAGATTACTCTCTTAAGGGCTGATTCCAGGGCTTGAACATAGTGGCCACAACATCTCTTTGGGAGAGAAGACTCAGTCATAGTAGAACTATGACTTATGTTTATTAAAGAGATCAGTGGTACTTAAGGAGACAGATGTAACTACAGGGGCATAACGGTTATTGGCCCAGGTGTACTTACGAGCGATTTGTGAAGGGTTGTCGCACTGTTGATTGGTTAAGATGGACACATAATATATCTGTGGTAAAGAGAGTTCAACTGTTGGCCTTTAGTGGAGTGCCTGACAGTTAACGGATGGTAGATCCCGTGACTAAAGAGTTTAGTCAGTTATTCATGTACCGTTGGAACTTCGAGCTACAGGTCCATGAGGTCCCCTTGGTAACTCAATGGATTTAGTTGAGGATTAGTTCTTGGTGTTGATTTGGAACGTTCAAATTGACAAGATATATTTTGATTATATATGATATAATCGGTATGATGTATAAAATGCATCTAGTGGAGGATTGATGTAAATGAGATTTATATTAAGTACCATGGAATAGAAAAAGAACTATGGTTTATATGTTTCATGAGATGAAATATTAAAACTATAGGTTATAAATATAGTATGATAAGTTGGATATCATTTATATTTATAATAATATTAATTATTGGATAATTAATTATTTTTCTTTAATAACCAATTGAATGGGTGGTTATTGGATCTTCATGGTAACCATGAGATAAAATGAAAATGGTTTTCCTAATTTTAGTAAGATTTTACAAACTATTGAAAAGCTTTCATAAAGGTTTTTAAGGTTTCTCTCTCGACGGAAAAGGATCTCACGGAGTCATCAAGTAAATATAGATTTACTAAATGATGGCTTGGGCGAGCTAAACAATTGTGTAGTGGCGAGCTAAATGATCGTACAGTATTTACTAAACGATCGCATAGTTTTGCTAGACGATCGCTTGCCCTAAGTAAATGATCATGTAGTATCTGTAGGCGACAGATTGAGCTAAGTGATGACAGGAAATTAGATGTCAATTACTCGACAACTAAAATCCCTTGGACGCAATATGCGATGAATGTTCTTAAAGTATACATTGATTTTCATGCATCGATGGTCATGCGTTGGAATTACTATGTGTTAATAAATGTATGCGATGACCATGCATCTTGTCACAAGTTTTCTTGCGCTCACACCAAGTATAACGCGAATGCAAGTTTCTTGGGTGATCCGAGGTCGAACACAGGGACTTGTAGCTGGNCACACCAAGTATAACGCGAATGCAAGTTTCTTGGGTGATCCGAGGTCGAACACAGGGACTTGTAGCTGGATGAATGCGGTAATATGCATGCGGCGGTTGAATAAAAGAATAGATGGGAGGTTGCTAAGCTAACACTACTTCTACTCCTAGCTAATAGACAACACAATAAGAATGAGAAAAAAAAGTAGAAACAAGACAACTCATGACATGAAACAAATGAATGGGAAAATAGATAAAATGTGGAGATGATTTCATTGCAACCCTTAAGAGTGACCGCAAGGGCAACCTTAGTCAACGTAAGCCATGCGATCATGCTTCACACACTAAAAGCCTAATTCTAGGACATATATGGTATGCATAAGTGTCGAGATGACCGCATACAACCACCATATCCTACTTCCTGAACGCATGCAATATCCTATTTGTAAGGTGCATATGCTATGTAAAACGGAACTTATCTCTAAGTTCCCCATTCTTGCCTATGCGTTCCAATCCGCTCTCTCGAGTCTTAGATTTGGGTTTTAGACTACTCTCTCAAGTATGCCTAAATGATGAATGATGCGCTCATAGGACAAGGTAACCGCATGAACTTTGCTGACATAAGATTGTTCCTATCTCTAGTGAACAATGACTTACATTGCTTAATGCGACTAACCACTTACCCTCTCGGGCAGTTGGTTGTTGCTGACTTCTCATAGACAAGCATTGTGTCGGCCTATAGATAGGCATTGCTACAGCTTCACACTAAGCAAATAAGGTTTTCTCACACACTCATGCATGTGCTTCATATCTCTAATCCACATGACTAAGTATGTGATACTCTAGCAATCTCACTAAGTGATGCAATGAAAGTTAAAGATGCTAAGTAAAGAAGATGGAGATGGAATCAAAGGAAACATAGAAATGTATTGAACATAAAATGTATTAATTCCTTAATCACAAAATGTATACAATACAATATAAGAAAAGAAGAGAAAATGAAATGACCGGCTGGAAGCAATGACTTGCTTCTAGCGGATGTGCGTCAAGGCTGCCGGTGGTGCCACGAATGGGCAGAGGAGGACTCTCTCGAGATCTAGTTTCGATCGAAGGCTCTGGTCGTCACTCGGAATGGATGAGGAAAGTGAAGAACTCTCAAGCTTTTTCTCATGCATTTGTCTGGATCATAGGGAAAACCCTGGGTTGCAGGGGTAATCCCCGGACAAGTTGAAATTCTTGCTCATCGACTTCTTTATATAGAGCCTGGATCGCCGACAGCATTAATGGACTACTCTGAATCTGACATTTGCGGCGCATTTAGTCCTTTTTGAATCTCTGCTGCTAACGGCATGGTAGGTGAAATGTCAACATCATCTTTTGCTTTTCTCAAGATGTACGTTGATACATTCATTCCACCAACCTTGCGTTGATCCCTTTTCATTCGTTATCGTGTAGCCGCAATCATGCAGTGATAGCATTCACTTAATACCGCAACTCTACACGATGACCGCAATCGCTTGACGAGCGCAACTCCCATGTAATGGATGCATGCGACTGATTACCGCAACATCCATGCGTTGATCAAACACATTTGCCTTTGCGATGGAGAGTTTCTCCATATGCGGTCGTTTATGCGGTGGTCCGATTTTGCATTTGTATCCACTTCCTGTGTTAGCTACAAAAATAGAACATTGAACGCATAATAATGCATAATATTGGGTTAGCCGAGATTATTCATGCTGAACGATACAAGCTCATTTTCTCATGAATTCCTTAATATAATTGCCGCATATTCTGCTTAAACGCCTCATAATTCTAAGTAAAAGGCTAAGATAACATGCATTTCTGAATGTCATCACTAAGCGATGAGCTAAACGATCGCATAGCTTATGCTATACGATCACTTAGATTTAGCAAAACGATTGGGCATCGACCTATACGATAGGTCTCCGCCATCTCCCATTTGCCAGTCGTATACACGATCGATGTTTCCTCCTTCGTCTGCCTCATACCAAGTTCGAACAGAGCCCACCCTCTGGATTCTTACACCGAGAATACCAAGGTAGCCTTGTTGGTGGTGTCATACTCAACTCGACACCGTCGAGGTGCTGTGGAGGCCGTTCGTGCTGTTGCTGAGGAGTTCGTGGCCGAGGTGATCACTAAGGACGAGCACGGTGTTTGCTGCGATCATGTAGATCGGGCATTCGAGGTTGCTGTTGTTCGAGCGGTCGTGTGCAAAGGAGCGTGGAGATGCATCTTCAAATGTTCGTACAGTTTTCCCTTTGTGCATTTATAATTATTCATGCTGTAATTTCTGTATCAAGTGCATAACTGTTTGTTTGAAGTCGACTGTAAATGTATTGTTCATTCATGATTGTGATTTGGAATAATTGTTTTCCGCTACTCATGGAAATCTCGAATCTGATTTCCTTCAGTTGTTTCTTCGGGGACGTGAAGTTTTGGTGAGGAGTGTTGCCCATCGCCTACTTCATCTACTAAGCGATCGTGTAAATGAACCTCAGTGATCGTGTAGTTACGATAAACGAGCACATTGTGTGTGTAAGCGATCGTATAGCATTAGTAAGTGATCGTGTAGTGTTGGCGAGCGATCGTATAGCATTTGTAAGCGATCGTGTAGTGAATGTAAACGATCGTTTAGAGTTTGTAAGCGATCACATAGCAAGAGTAAGCGATCGTATAGTTTTTGATTGACACTCATCATTTAATAAAGTGAAAGTTCATAGATTAGCTGTTATGTTGTTCGATTGTGTCAACTCACTTAATCAATAAATAGATTTGAAAAGGATCAGATTCCTATCAAATACTTGAAAAAACTACTCTTCCAACTATTAATAATGTTTTTTCTGAAGTTTACAGGGAAGAATACCGCAGGAATATTATGATTTGCAAAAAACCTATTGACTCAGTTGAATGCTCTATGTTGGTGACTGGAAATACTGCAATGAAGGCTTTTAATCAATCCAATAAGCCCTACATGAAAAGCCTCGTGTCTGGTGCGACCATTACAATAAACCTCGATATACACGTGAAATTTGTTGGAAACTTCATGGAAAACCTGCAAATTAGAAAAGTTCTAAGAAACATGCCTCTAATGCTAATGTTGTTGACTCCAGCCCGTTTAATTAAGAGCAAATTGATCAAATTCTGAAGCTGCTACAAACCAATTCATCATCTAGTAATCCTAGTGTTTCCTTGGCATAATCAGGTACTTGTCCTCTAGCTCTCTCTTGCCTTAATTCATCTCTATGAATTATAGACTCTGGAGCTTCTAATCATATGATTAGTTCCTCTTGTTTATTTGAATCATATTCTCCTGTGTATTGCAATGAAAAAATTCGCATTGCCGATGGCAGCTTCACCTCTATTGCAGAAAAAGGAACTATTTAATTTTTCTTTCATTTCTCTGGTTTTTTGTTCATTTTTTCTACTTAATTTTCTTTCCTTTCTTCAGTTTTTGCTTCTTCTCTTTCTCTTATTTTTAAAATTTTTCTTTCTTTTATTTGAATTTTTTCTTCTTTCTCCTTTTTTTCTCAAGAATTATGAGGCTGGGTTTCGACTCAAGACTTGAAAGTACTCAATTCATAAGTGACTTAACACCTACAAGCCAATCATCAAGTTTGATTGTTATAACAAATAATAAATATAAATAGGAAATGAAAGTCTATCAGTGATAGCCACTAATATGTTCTATCATTGATAGCTTAATCTTTGATTATATTTTCATAGTTAATAGCCACTTATAGAAATCTATCATTGATAGCCAATTTAGTGAATTTAATTAATAAAGTTGAATCTCGAACTAAAATGTAAGTGGAATGCTTAGAAGTTATCACTAATAGCATGTTCATTAGTGATAGAAGCTATCATCGAAAAGAAAAGAGACTTATAAATATTTAGGAAGGACAAGAAAGGGGCAAAAAGGAATTCAGTGGCTATGATTGATAGAAGCTACTACTAATAGCATGTTATCAGTGATAGAAGCTAATACTAATAGCATGTTATCGATGATAGAAGCTATCCTATAGCACGTTATCGGTGATAGAAGCTACCCGATAGCACGTTATCGGTGATAGAAGCTACCACAGATAACATGTTATCGGTGATAGAGAACTATCACTGATAGCATGATATCAGTGAGATCATTGATAGCATCTTATCAGTGATGTTATCAGTGAAAGAAGCTATCGCTGTAACCACAATATGAGTGATGTTAGTGATATCGGTGATAGAACTTAGGTGATATCTATATATCGAGTTTCTTTCAATAGCCTTAAGTGTTAATATTTTAAGGTTGATTCTAATTGATAGCCTTAAGTGTTAATATTTCAAGGTTGATTCTAATTGATGAAAGTCTATCAATGATAGCGACTGATAGCTGCTATCAATGATAGCTATGATAAAAGATTATTAATGATATCTATTATGGTAATCAAAGTTGTTGGTCTTCTTTCAAGGTTGATCACTATTTATAAATCTATCATTGATAGCCACTGAAAGCCTTAAGTATTGATTTTTCAAGGTTGATTCCAATTGATGAAAGTGAATTATTGATAGCTACTGATAATTGATAGCAAATTAAAAGCTAATATTTCAAGATTGTATTAATTTTTCTCAAATTGAAAACTATCGCTGATAGCAACTATCATCGATAACAATTGATAGAAGCTATCAACGATATCAGTTGATAGTAGCTACCAGTGGCTATCACTGATAGCTGTTATCGGTGATAGATTTTAATTTGAGAAAACTGGGAAGAAGCGAGCAAAATGGTGGCTAGGCATGAGTTTCTTAGTCTTTTACCGTTTTTTCATCTATATATGCAATTAGTCTATCATTATACTACATATTCTATTATTTTAGCCTTGAATTCTATTTATGCAACTAGCCCTAAATTTTAATTATATATGATTTAATTACTATAGTGTATTTGATACATTATAATATTAAATATAATTTTTTGTGAGAGGAAATAAATATTTGAATATGATTAAAATATTAGTTGTATGAATTGGATTCATATGGTTAAATTTAATATAAACGTGATTTATATTAAAAGCTATTTGTGAAAGAAAGAAAACTATAGGTTATATTGTACATGATACAATATTAAAACTATAGGTTATGTGTTATATTTGATATAAAATATAGTTTAATATATATTATATGATAAGGTTGTTATCATATGAATATATATTAATTTATTTATTAAATAAATAAATAAATTTTATTTAATTGATTTTTTTTTTGAAAATCGTTTTTTTGTAACTCCTTCCCCCCTCTTTTCTCTCCACATCACTTAAGTGGGAAGTCAATTTTTTGGCTTTTTCTTCCTGCATAAAAAAAAAAAAAAAAACTACAAAGAAAAGATTTTGGTCATTGTGGTTTGCCTGAAGGATCTTCCTCTTCCTCTCCTATTTGTCTCTCTCTATCTCTATCCCTCTCAAAAACCAAAATAGCTAGAACCCCACTCCTCATGGGTTCTTGTCCCAGAGAATAGTGCGGAAGCGTGGTGCTGTTCAATTGTTCGAGGGATTTTTCGAGTGAAGAATCATTCTTCAAAGGTAAGGGTCTTGAACCCTATTTATTTTTATGTATTTTTGTTAAAGGCATGCTATAATTTCTGTCAAATGCATATTTTTGTTTATGTCTTTGTAAAATTTTTCGTTTTGTAAAATTTGAAAAAAAAATTAGGACGATCCACTTCCACTTATGGTCCCTTCATAGGGTTCCTTCACATAAAATAACATTAAATTCATTTTCTTTTATATTCATTCCTTTTTAAAACCAATCCAAAAATAAAAAATCCACCATGTGTCACTCCACTATTGCTCCAAGTGAAACCTTTTAATTGATCCACTTTGATAAGGAAAATTCTGCTACGTCATCAGCTCGAAAATTTTTCATTGAGCTTGTTTCGGTCATATCTTCTTCATTTGAGCTTCGATTTGAGTGATTCAAATTGCGTTGAATTTGTAAATTTTAGCTCTACATAAAAAAAAGTCAAATTGTTAGTGAATAATAGCAAATGTGTTATCATTAAAATATTATTTAACTAATTAATTAATTAAAATTAATTAACTTGAGATTAAGGGCCAAAAAGCCAAAAGCGTGCCTTTAAGCTCCATCAAGTTTTTGGCACTGTTGTTGGAGATAAGAAATAATAGATTTTGTTTAATATTTCAAGAACTAGAGATATTCCAAACTAAGGTGTACATTATTTGTTTTTGTTTATGATAAAGAGAAATACCTCAATCACGTATGAGAACCCCTTTATTCTAGGTGAATCCCCACAACGATAATAAGAATAACCTCCAATAAATAAAATGATAACAACCCCAAGAAAACTAAACAGATTTGGCTTGGAAGATTGATCGATGATCAAGAAGAAAGGAGAACTTGTTCCTAACTTAAACATTTCAAACTCTCCATAATCTAATTGATCAAACTAGATTGAAAATTCTAATACATGCATTCTAAACACAAGAATACAAAGAAAAAACATAAAGCTTGAGGGAATTATACTCTAATAAAATTTTATTCAAATTCAAAGTCTTATTCTAAATGTGGAGATTACAGCCCTATTTAAACTAATTGAATAGACACCATGAAAGGGTGCAACCTTTCACCTATATTGGTTACATTCATCTAATACTCTTTCAACTACTCTAATAAATGTAAATTCATAACATTAATTAAATACATGGGATGTTAATAATGTAAATGAATATGAATTTTTAGATTCATGATGGCTTTTGGTGGCTTTGATTCTTGAAGGGTTGCAACTCTTCATATTTGGAAGCTTATCTTGGAAGCAAATCTTTTAATACTCTAGCTCCTAATCATTGCCAATTACTTGCTTATCATTCTCCCCTTCTTCAAGAAGATTCGTCATCGAATCTTAGATGACCTTGTAAGCAACTTTGTAATCATCATCTCGAACTTTAGAAAAGAGTTTGAAAGTCTCATCTCCTCCAAAATCAAATGTGAAGTTTCTTTCTAGCGCACTCCACCTCAATCGTCTTTGATGAAAATTTTCAAACTTGACCATCTCCCATCGTGCCTTCAATGTAGCATATAAAACACAAGGAAAATAATAGGAAAGAACGTTAGTTGGAAAGCTACTCCCACGATTTTTCTCACATTAATATTTTCCTTCACTTCCATTCTTAATCAAACTCTCTTCTTTTTCTTTGGTCACTAATATCTCACTTTTCTTTGTTTTCTTAGTCTCCATATTATCCTTACTTACCTCAAGAAAGTTTTTTATGATCTCATTCCGAACACATACTTCAGATAGCTTTTCTCCCTCCATAACTACTTCACATGTTGACTCATCTCCCAAAATTTGACAATCACTCACTTTCATCTCAACATCATCACAGTTGGAATTTTCTTTTTTGACTTGTGGATGAACGCCATCATTTGGAATTGGTTGATCAACTTCTAGCAATGAACTATCTTCTTGATTTTTAATGGCTCGTGCGACTTGATTCTTTCTTGCTAACTTTTGCAACTTCAACGTTTCATTCAATTGGACTATGTATCAATGAATTGGTGCAACTCAGCCAAACTTTCTCTAAGGCTCTTCCAAAAATTATCATCATTGTTGTAAGTCGCATGATATTTTTTTCTTCAATGAGACATATCATAAGACTTCTAGTATCTCAAACTTTAGAAATCTTATATTATTCTTATGTGAACCATGCAAGAAATTCTAATATAGCTTAGAACGCAAAAAGTCACAAAATCTTGATTTTTTTTAAAAAAAAATATGGAAAGAAACAAAGACAATTTAATTTTCTAATTTTTCTAGCAAGTATACTGAAATACGAAGGAAATAAAAGAAGATTAAAGGTCACAAGAAAAACAATAACACATTTTTTTTTCACAAATTTTCTTTTGGCAAGCTTAGTGTATGAAGTAAGAAAAATAAATGAGAAGATGAAGAGACACAAGAAAAAATGGAAACGAATGAAATGATTTAAAGAAAGAAAGAAGATAGCATGGCAAGGAAAACAAGAAAAGGTATAATCTGCTTAGAGTGAAAACTCTGATACCAAATGATAAAGAGAACTACTTCAATCACGTATAAGAACCCCCTTTATTCTAGTGAACCCCCATAACGATGATAAGAATAATCCCCAATAAACAAAATGATAACAACCCCAAGAAGGCTAAACATATTTAGTTTGGAAGATTAATTGATGATCAAGAAGAAAGGAGAACTTGTTCCTAACTTCAAGATTTCGATCTCTCCATAATCTAATTGATTAAACTAAGATTGAAAGTTCTAATACATGCATTCTAAACACAAAAATACAAAGAAAAAGCATAAAGCTTGAGAGAATAAACTCTAATGAAATTTCATTCAAATTCAAAGTGTTGTTCCAAATGATAAAATTACATAGGTATTTATACTAATTGAAGATAACTTGAAAGGACATAACCTTTCACCTAATTGACTAGGTTAAAAAAAAAAACTCTTCAACTACATACATGAACCTCCATAAATGTAAGTACATTATTATAAATTGATACATTAAATATTAAATATGTGAATGAATTTGAATTTCCAAATTCATTATGACTTTTGGTGGCTTTGATTCTTGAAGGGTTGCAACTCTTCATATTTGGAAACTTAACTTGGAAGCAAATCTTTTAATACTCTAGCTCCTAATCATTGCCAATTATTTGCTTATCAATTTTTGTTTGAAAATTTGTTAGATGTACTTTAGTGCATGCCCATGTTAGAGATTCTAATATTTTTCCTTTTGATCCTAAGATTGATCAGACTTTAAAAAAATATAAAGATTAGAAAAGAAGAAATTGAAAAAATGGTAGAAGAAGCGAAAAAAGCAATTAGAGGGTATTTTCAATCGTCCCTCCCAACAGCTTAACCCGGTATAGCACATGCTCCTTTAAATGCAAACAATTTTGAATTGAAGTCGGGATTGATCCAAATGGCAAAATGCTTTCAAAGGAGACCCTACTGAATATCCACACAAACAACTTAGATCCTTCATCAAAATATGTGGAATGGTAAATTTCAATGGAGTTACTAATGATGCAACTAGATTAAGAATGTTTTCTTTTTCTTTGTAGGATCGTCCAAAAGATTGGCTAGAAAAAATTCCCTCTAATAGCATCACCACATGGAATGAGCTAGCACAAGCATTCTTGAACAAATATTTCTCACCTGCTAAAACCACCAATTATGGTAAAAAAATGTTACCTTCCGTCAACAACCCAATGAGCCGTTGTTTGAGTGTGGGAGAGGAACAAGGATCTCCTCAGGAGGCGACCACGACATGGATATCCTAATATGTTGCAGATTCAACTGTTCTACAATGGATTAATCAGAAACACTAAATTCATCTTGGATGCAATTGGGGGATCTATCTTTGTAAAGGCAGGCATAAAAGTCAATGTTGTCTTGGAAGACATGGTATCCACGAGCTACAACGGGCTAAGTGAAAGAGTTTCCACAACAAAATAGCAGGGTTATATGAAGTTGACAAGGTAAACTCTATTAAAACCTAATTAGTTGCAATTTCTAACACTTTGAGTCAATTGACTACAGGTGATCAAGCATCTACAAATCTACAATCAATTGCCTCCCAAGTAGCTTTGGTAGTTGAGATTGCAACGCAATAAATATGGGAGCAACAAGATCCTGAGACAACAAATTAAGTGGATAGGAATGAAGGGCATTACTAAGACCATCAACAACTTTTAACTCATTACCATCGAAGTTTGAGAAACCACTTTTTCCTATGCTAATAATAGGAATATTTTATAGGTACCTCCAGGTTTCTAGCTGTAGGTCCATCAAACATTGGGAAGAAACCATCCTTGAAGGAGCTAATAGTTGAGTTTATCAAGGAATCAAGAGGAAGGACCACTGCTCTAGAAAACATCATATAGAGTCATGGTAAGAAAATTTAGAATGTGGAGGTGCAAATCAGTCAAATAGCCACTTCCCTCCATACCATGAAAAAAAGGTATGTTCCCTAGTTGTCCTGAGAAGAATCCTAAGGAGAAGTGGCAAGAAGTCAGACAAGCCCATTATTATGGAAGAGGATGAGCCAACATTAGTGGTAAATGAGCCTGTCATTGAATCTGAGCAAGAAAATGAAGAAAATAATAAGAAAGAGGAAGCTAAGCCTGAGGAGAAGGTAGAAAAGCTAGAACCATAATCAGGGAGTACTTCTAACTCTATACCTTTTGTCCTTAATACTTTTCCTTACCCTAAGAGATTTTAGAAAAAGAAGGTAGATGCATAATTCCATATATTTTTAGAAATCACTAAAAATTTGTATGTTAACATTCCTTTTGCAGAGGCACTAAAATAGATGTCAAACTATGTAAAATTTACGATAGACATCCTATCTAAAAAAAGAAGTTCGGCTAATATGAGATGGTGAGCCTAACTGAGGAGTGTAGTATTATGCTACAAAAAATGTTACCTCAGAAATTGAAAGATCTAGGGAGTTCTACTATTCCTTGTAATCTAGGCTCTTTGAATGTCAATAAAGCTTTGTTTGATCTTGGGGCTTCCATTAACTTAATGTCTTTATTTGTGTACAAGAAGCTTGACATTTTAGAAGTCCATTACAATCTCCTTGTAGCTGGCTGACAGATCCTTTGCATATCCTAAAGGAATAGTGTAGGATGTCTTTGTCAAGGTAGATAAGTTCATATTGACAGCAGGTTTTGTGGTGTTGGACGTAGAGCAAGATGTTGAGGTGTCGATCATATTGAGGTGCCTAATCTTAGCTATTGGGAGAGCTTTGATTGATGTCCAACAAGGTAAATCGACTCTTAGAGTAAATGAGGATAAGGTAATATTTAATATTTATCGATCTATAAGTCATCTTGAGGAGATTAGTATTTGTCACATGATTGATGTTATAGATAACACTGTGTTTGAGCATGATGAATTAGTATTCACTGATCTTAGACAGGGCATACTGAGTTTGATTTTGACAAGACTAATATTTTGTCTGATGACATTGCTTTATATGCTAAGTGGTTATAGTGCTTGCAAGTATGTAATAAAGTGTATGACCCTATGCTTCTTGTACCTATGCATGTTGTAGAGGAAGTGGAAAAGTCTGTTGTAGAATTAAAACAACTGCTTACTCACTTAAAATATGCATTCTTAAGAGAGTCATCTTCTTTTCTTATTACTATATATGCTGATCTAAGTCCATGGAAAGAGGAGAAGTTGTTGAGAGTCCTATATACACATAAGTCTACCATAGGTTGGTCCATTCAGGATCTTAAAGGTATTAGTCCATCAGTCTGTATGTATAGAATTTTGATAGAAGATAGCTTTACTCCTTTAGTGTTCCACTAAAGGAGTCTTAATCTTACCATGTAAAAGGTAGTAAAGAAGGAGGTTCTTAAATACTTGAATGCAAGGATCATTTATGCAATTTTTGACAACCCCTGGTAAGTCCTGTGCAGGTAACTACTGCGTAAAGAAGGTCAGATGACTATGGTTAAAAATGAAAAAGATGAACTCATCTCCACTGGAACTGTAACAGGGTGGCATGTCTGCATTGATTACAGGAAGTGAGACAAGACCATTATAAAAGGTCACTTTTTTATTTCTTTTATTGATTAGATGCTTGGTACACTCGCATGTTTTTCTCATTATTGTTTTTTGGATGGTTATTCCTTTTACAATCAAATTGCAATTATTCCAATTACCAAGAAAATACTACATTTATTTGTCCCTGTGGGACATTTGCTTTCAGGAGAATGCCTTTTGGGTTGTGCATTGCCCTTGCCACTTTCCAGATATGCATGTTGGCTATATCTAGAGGCTCATTGAGGAAATAATAGAGGTTTTTATAGATGATCTTTTTGTTTTTGGATCCTCCTTTGATTCTTCTCTTGTTAATTGACTCTTGTTTTGCAGAGATGCCAGGATACCAACCTTGTTTTAAATTACGAAAATTGTCACTTCATGGTAAAGGAGGACATTGTGCTAAGGCATAAGATCTCTAAAAAGGGGTTGGAGGTTGATAGAGCTAATACTTTTGCTATCAAACAATTGCCTCCTCCAACCAATGTATTAGGAGTTAGGAACTTCTTAGGACATTCAAGGTTTTATAGGAGCTTTATAAAAGTTTTTTCAAAAATTGCAAAACCCTTGTGCAACCTATTACAAAAAGATGCCAAGTTTGTTTTTTATGATGCATGTCTACTAGCTTTTAATTATTTGAAAGAAAGATTAGTTTTTGTAATGTGATTGTTGTACCTAATTGAAGTCAATCTTTTGAGATTATGTGTAATGCTAGTGATTATGCTTTAAGTGTTGTATTAGGCCAACATAGGGATAACATGTGTAAGGATATTTACTATGCTAATAAAACCTTGGTTAATGCTAAAAAATTACACTACTACTGAAAAAAATTACTAGCTGTGGTATTTGCTTTTGATAAGTTTAGACCTTATCTCCTGGGCTCTAAGGTAATTGTGCATACTGACAATGTTGCTTTAAAAATCCTTTTTTCAAAGAAAGATGCTAAACCTAGATTGATCAGATGAGTTTTATTACTGAAAGAGTTTGACTTTGTTATGAAAGACAATAAAGAATGTGAGAATGTGGTGGCTGACCTCTAGACTTACGAATGATCAGAAAAGTTCACCCATCATCGAAGAATTACCTGATGAACAATTGTATAAGGTAAAGGATAATTTACCTTGGTATGTTGACATAGTTAATTATCTTGTAGGTACCATCTAACTCATGATGAAAACTCTCAGCAAAGAAAGAGATTCCTACACAATATTAGATTCTACCCATGGGAAGTTTCACTTCTATTCAAGATCTATGCAAACAACATTATAAGATAGTGCTTACCCCAAGAGGAGGTTGTAAGTATTATTGACGTCTATCATTCTTCACCTTATGAAGTTCACTTTGGACTAACTAGGACAACATTAAAGGTATATCAATTAGGTTTTTACTAGCCTTATTTTTTTTAGAGATTGTTATACTTACGTGAGATCATGTGATAGGTGGCAACTCACTGACAGTATTTTTGGACAACATGAGCTTCCTATGACCCATATACTGGAGTTTAAACTCTTTGATGTCTAGAATATTGACTTTTTGGGGTATTTCCCTCCTTCTTCTGATAGTCATTTATATATCCTAGTTGTAGTTGATTATGTATCTAAGTGGATAGAAGCTATAGCTACTAGGACAAATGATGCCCACACTATTTTAAAATTCCTACATAAGAATGTATTCACAAGTTTTGGCACAGCATGGGCTATCACTAGTGATGAGGGGTCTCACTTTTGTAATAAGTTGTTTGAGTCTATGATATATAAATATGGTGTGAAACATAAGATTGCTACAATTTATCATCCTTAAACAAATGGTCCTGCTGAGATATCAAATACAGAGATAAAAAAAATTCTTGAAAAGATAGTTAAGACAAACAGAAAAGATGTATATGGAAAGATGCAAACCTTTAAGGCTAGACTCGTGGCAAAGGGTTATACCCAGGTCGAGGGAGTGGACTATGAAGAAACTTTCTCATCTATTGTCATGCTGAAGTCTATCAGGATACTCCTGTCTATAGCCACATTTTTTTTATTATGATATATGGAAAATGGACGTCAAGAATCCTTTCTTAATGGTAATCTTGAGGAGACCATCTACATAGCTCAACCAGAGGGGTCCATTGTTCTAGATCAAGAGAAAAGAGTTTGCAAGCTTAATAGGTCCGTTTATGGGCTGAAATAGGCGTCTAGATCGTGGAACATTAGATTTGACAGTGCGGTCAAGTCATTTGGCTTTGATCAGAACGTTGATGAGCCTTGTGTTTACAAGAAAATCATCAACAACTCAGTAGCTTTCCTGGTACTGTATTTGGATGATATCTTGCTCATTGGGAATGATGTAGAGTTTTTGACTAAAATTAAAAAGTGGCTAGCAGCCCAATTCGAAATGAAATATTTGGGTGAGGCACAGTATGTTCTAGGGATCCAGATCATTCAGGATCGTAAGAACAAGAGGTTAGCTTTATCTCAGGCTTGTATATAGAACAAATGGTTATCAGGTATAGGATGCAAGATTCTAAGATGGGTTTGTTATCCTTCAGGCATGAAATTGTTTTGTCTAAGGATCAATGTCTTGAGACACCTCAAGAGGTTGAGGAGATGAAACAGATTCCCTATACTTCAGCTGTTGGAAGCTTAATGTATGCAATGTTGTGTACCAGACTCGACATTTGCTATGCAGTAGGTATTGTCAGTCGTTATCAGTCCAATCTAGGATTTGATCACTGGATGGTGGTTAAGATGATTCTTAAGTATCTTCGGAGAACGGAGGACTACATGCTTGTGTATAGAGATAAGGATTTGATCCTTATAGGATATACAGACTCTGAGTTGCAGATCGATAGAGGTTCTTGTAAATCGACATCAGGGTCAGTGTTCACTTTGAATGGAGGGGCTATAGTGTGGTGAAGCATCAAGCACGGATGCATCGCAGACTCCACTATGGAAGCCGAATACGTAGCCACTTGTGAAGCAGCTAAGAAGGCTACGTTTAAGGAAATTCCTTATAGATTTGGAAGTTGTTCCAAATATGGATTTTCCGATCACTCTTTATTGTGATAACAACGGGGCCGTGGCAAATTCGAAGGAGCCTTGGAGTCATCGTCGAGGCAAGCATATCGAATGGAAATATCATTTGATCAGGGAGATTGTGCATCAAGGTGATGTGATAGTCACGAAGATCGTGTCGGAGCACAACGTTGCTGATTCATTTACAAAGGCTCTCACGACTAAATTTTTTGAGATCATCTGGAGAGTCTGGTCTATGGGACATGCGACATCTTGTCTAGGACAAGTGGGAGATGATACTGGGGTATCTTGTATGCACTAGTTTATTGTTTATTGTATATTGTACTTTTATTTTTCATGTATTGTAATTATTCTCCCGAGGCATTAGAACAAGTGGGAGATTGTTGGGTTTGGTGTCTTAATTCTCCCGGAGTCTCATAGTTTGTAAACTGTACACATTGTTATAAATAAAATAAGAGTTATTTTATTTGAAATTTACTCATATACAATAAACAAAGCTGCATGGTTATTGTATGTAAACTTAAGCATGTATATGAAATATACAAGTGGATCATGCCTTAAGTGATAACCTAAATAAGTCTGTAGTATAAGGATTAAGGAGGGATACCTGATACTGATGACACTACGGATACAACCTGCTTCGTAGAGGTTTACAAATGTTGTGAACTACTATAAATGTAGATCTTGACCATTCGTGTGGAGACATGCGAGTAGGGGTGTCCTACATAAAGAGTTTATATAAGATCGGACCACGAAATGACTAGTCTCTGTACATAACACCATTGATACTTGAGACTTACATCTCACCTAAACAACCATAGGTGACATGATCTCAATCCTGAGTGTTTTGGGAATACTCAGGAAGGAGACTTTGAGGGTGGTCATTAGTATGAGTGAGAATGGCCAGATTGCCAACTCAACATGCCTACCTTTTTGGTGATTTTTCTGATTGGGAGCTAGGAACTTGGTTACACAAGATGGAATTCACTCCTTCCTGGAAGAAGGGGCAAGTAGATAGATTGTTCATTTAATTCCGGGTCTTGAACATAATGGTCACAACTTCTCTTTGGAAGAGAGGACTCAGTCATAGTAGGACTATGACTTATGTTCATTAGAGGGATCAATGGTACTTAAGGAGTTAGATGTAACTATAGAAGCATAACAGTTATGGCCCAGTTGTACTTATGAGCGATCTGTGAAGGGTTATCACATTGTTGATTGATTAATATAGACACAAAATATATCTATAGTAGGGAGAGCACAATTGTCGATCTTTAGTGGAGTGCCTGACAGTTAACGGATGGTGGATCCCGTGACTAAAGAGTTTAGTTAGTTATTCACGTACCGTTAGAGCTTCAAGCTACAGGTCCATAAGGTCCCCTTGGTAGTCAATGGATTCATGTTGAGAATTAGTTCTTGGTATTGATTTGAAATGTTCAAATTGACAAGAGAAAATTCAATTATATATGATATGATCAGTGTGATGTATGAGATACATCAAGAGGAGGAATAATGTAAATGAGATCCACATTAAGTACCATGAAATAGAAAAAGAATTATTGTTTATTGTTTCATGAGATCAAATATTAAAACTATAAGTTATAAATATAATATGGTAAGTTGGTTATAATATATATTTATAATAATATTAATTATTGGATCATTATATCTTTTTCTCTAATAACCAATTGAGTGGGAGGTTATTGGTGGTTTCATGGTAACCGTGAGATAAAAGGAAAAATGTTTTCCTAAATTTAGTAGATTTGTGAATATATTTGCTAAAGGATTTGAGATTTGCCATTCTCGAAAAATCTCACGAATCGCTGTCAAGTGAATTGGATTCACTAAACGATAGCTGAAAGAGAGACTAGATGATCATGGAGTGACACTATATGATAGTTCACTCAACTGGTCATAACTACATGATCGCGGAGCATTTGGTATACGATCGTGGAGCTTTTACTAAACGATTGAGCATTCGTCTATACGATAGACTTATGTCATCTCCTACTTGCTCAATTGTTTACATGATTGTTATTCCTCCGATCTTTTCCTCTAACCAAGTCCACACAAAGCCCACACTTATGGATTCTCACACCGAGAATACCAAGGTACCATTGTGGTGGTGTCGTACTCAACTCGACTGAGGTCGAGGTTTTTGGAGGCCATTCATTGAGTTTGAGTTTGCTGTTGATCGTGCTGTGTTGCGGTTGTTATGTTTGAGCGTTCGTACGTTGCTGTCTCGAAGACTGAACGAGCGTTCGTGATAAAGGAGGTTTGAAGATGAGTCTTCAAAGGTATGTATAATCTTTCCCTTGATTATTATGTAAAGCATGTTGTAATTTCGTATTATGCCTAACATGTAAGTTTCCGTTTCTTGATTATAATTGTGTATGTTCAACTATGAATGGAACTTGGAACAACCATTCTACTGTTATGGAAATCCTCATATCTGATTTCCTTCAATTTCATGGTAAAGAAGGACATTGTGCCAAGGCATAAGGTCTCTCAATAGGGGTTGGAAGTTGATAGAGCTAATACTTTTGCTATTAAACAATTGCCTCCTCCAACCAATGTAACAAGAGTCAGGAGCTTATTAGGACATGCAAGGTTTTACAGGAGATTTATAAAAGTTTTTTTTCAAAAATTGCAAAACCCTTGTGCAACCTTTTACAAAAAGATGCCAAATTTTTTTTTTATTTAATGTATATTGCATGTTTACTAGCTTTTAATTATTTGAAAGAAAGATTGATTTTTGTAATGTGATTGTTATACCTAATTGGAGTCAATCTTTCGAGATTATGTATAATGATAGTGATTATGCTTTAAGTGTTGTCTTAGGCCAACGTACGGATAACATATTTAAGGATATTTACTATGATAATAAAACTTTGGCTAATGCTAAAAAATTACCTTACCACTGAAATGAAATTACTAGCTGTAGTATTTGCTTTTGATAAGTTTAGACCCTATCTCCTGGGCTCTAAGGTAATTGTGCATACAAGCAATGCTACTCTAAAATTCATGTTTTCAAAGAACGATGCTAAACCTAGATTGAACATATGAGTTTTATTGCTACAAGAGTTTGACTTTGTTGTGAAATACAAGAAAGAATGTGAGAATGTGGTGGCTGATCACCTGTCTAGACTTACGAATGATCAGAAAAGTTCACCTACCACCGAAGAATTCCCTAATGAATAACTGTATCAGGTGAAGGATAATTTACCTTGGTATGTTGACATAGTTAATTATCTTATAGGTACCATCTACCTCATGATCAAAACTCTCAACAAAGAAAGAGATTTCTACACAATATTAGATTCTACCCATGGGAAGTTCGATTTCTATTCAAGATCTATGCAGACAACATTATAAGATAGTGCTTACCCCAAGAGGAGGTGGTAAGTATTATTGATGCTTCTCATTCTTCACCTTATGAAGGTCACTTTGGATTAATTAGGGCAACATTAAAGGTATATCAATCAAGTTTTTACTGGCACTATTTTTTTAGAGACTATTATACTTAATATGATAGGTGCTAACTTACCGACAATATTTCTGGACAACATGAGCTTCCTATGACCCATATACTAGAGTTTGAACTCTTTGATGTCTGGGATATGACTTTATGGAGCCTTTCCCTCCTTCTAATAGTTATTTGTATATTTTAGCTGTAGTTGATTATGTATCTAAATGGGTACAAGCTATAACTACTAGGACAAATGATACCCACACTATTTTGAAATTCCTACATAAGAATGTATGCACAAGTCTTGGCACACTATGAGCTATCATTAGTGATGAGGGGTCTCACTTTTGTAATGAGTTGTTTGAGTCTATGATGTATAAATATGGTGTGAAACATAAGATTGCTACAATTTATCATCCTTAAACAAACGGTACTGTTGAGATATCAAATACAGAGATAAAAAAAATTGTTGAAAAGATAGTTAAGACAAACAGGAAGGATTGGGCTCTTAAGCTCGATGATGCACTGAGGGCCTATCGTACAACCTTCAAAACCCCAATTGACACCACATTCTACAAGTTGGTATTTGGAAAGGCCTATCACTTATAGGTAAAGCTCGAGCAATTAAAGTTTCATAAAAACATGGAGCTCTAAAGAATAGCTACCATGTTGATCGAAACAAAGCCTCCACTATACTTTGGAAATATTTCAAATCCAGATGAATATCTTCTTTGTGAGTAAAAATTGATGCAATATATGATAAGTGCCACTATAGTCAAAAGAGAAAGGTACAACTTATCATCTCTAAATTTGAGAAATATGCACTAACATGGTGGAATCATTTATTCTCGAAAAGGAGGAGAAGCGAAAATCATGCAATATCATCATGAAAAGAAATCAAGATTCTCATGTGAAAGAGTACTGGTCCTAAGACTATACATAAATTGCAAACATTGAAACAAGGGAGAAAAAGTGTGAAAAGGTACTATAAAGAGATGTTACTATTACTTGAGGAGATGACCGTATATGAGGATGAAGAAGTTATCATGGATCAATTCTAAAAAAGGAATTAATGAGGAAATTATTGATATGCTTGCGTATCGAGAAGAGATTCGACCTTGTGAGGAATTGGAGGAATGGTAGACGTTGCCATCAAGATAGAAAGGAAACTGCAAAGGAGATTTTCAAGGTCATTAAACCTAAATCTAGTACCAAATATTCCAACACATTAGTGGAAAATGTTAGTTTATCTACCATATTTGAGCATTTTAATAAGGTTGGAAGTAGTAAAAAAAATACTTGATAATGTTGTGTCTATGCATGATCATGATATTTTTTTCTAGTAAATCATTATATTGCAAGGGCTCACATGACTGTAAACTTACTAGTATTGTTGAACCACTTATTTAGGGAGAAGCATATGTTAGTAGCAATAGGGTAGAGAAAGTAGTTGATAGTGAACTTGAAACTAGAATACTTTGTGTTAAGATTATTAGTCCATTAGAGCCCGAAGTAGTCCATACTTTGTGTTGATTAACTTGCTTATGGAGTATTGAAACCGTGAGTAGGGAAGTAGTTCTTCTTGTCTCATGGCCTTCAATCAAAATGTAATCTAAATCTAGTCCTTCCTTTTGGATTGATGTTAATTGATTTGTGGGTTTTAAGATTTCTTGTTAGGGATTCAACAATTGGATTCCTAACTTTTCAAATTACTAGAGTTTTTGTATCAATCTATTAGACCAAACAAACACAAACTAAGGATTTCCTGTGATTATTTCTAGTATGGAATGAGTCAATCATCCACTTTGGTATAAAGAGTTATAAACGAAATCTGTATTAATCTAACAATTTTCTTGTATGTAATATTTGATAAAATGTACTGTGAATATGAATTTCTTGATCTAAAAGACCAATTTCGAGTCTTTGAGGGTTTTTTTTTTCTAAAAAAAAACATAAAAGAAAACATTTGTTTATATTTGCTATATTGGTGATTTATTTATTTATTATTCTTATTATTATTATTTGTTGCGAAATTGACAATTAAAGAATACAAAAAATGAACGTAGAGATAGAGAAGATCGACACACAAATATACGTGATTCATTAACAGTGTGTTAGCTACGTCCATGGGCAGAGGGAGACAATATTATTAGAGAAAATGTTTTCAGAAAACAATACATCAAAACGGTGTCTCTAGGGTTAGAGAGTTTATATAGCGCGCTACTCTAAATCCTAGGGTCATAGTTGTAAATAACTACAAATAAATAAATATGCTGGATGCGAGACCCCGTACTTAGTTGTTTGAAGCGTCAACAAACAGATTCAAGGCATTTTAACATTATTATTTTTTGTTGCTGGAGATGGCTGGAACTAATTGAAAAAAAGAAAATTGGAGTTGATGGCCAGTATCAATTTGGAAAAAAAAAAAAAACTTGGAAAAAGGAAACTGAATTTTATACTTGTTAAAAAAAAAAGAAGTATATATATGTTCAAAATGAGAATTTTGTACAAAAAGAGAGGAAGAAATGGCAGAAGGTCAAATAAACGTTTTATCTCATATCGGGTCTTCTTAGATTGTGGAAAATCCAAATCTTAAAAGGATGAGAATAAGGAATAATATATTACGGGAAAGCACCATCCTAGAACTTGACTATTAATTTGATGAAAGAATGGAAAGTTGATTTAATTTATATTTAAAATATGTTTAAGGTTTTTCTTAAAAAAGAAAAACAAAATACAATATATACATATAAGATTCTCTTTTGGAAAGATTCCAACAAGTCAGGAATAGTATTATTAAGGAAAATTTTCGTATATAAAAAATATCAAATTATTTATCGAAATAATAAAAAAAAATATTGATAGATATTGATAAACTTCTATCAGCTTTACTAGTGATAGACTTATATTAGTTTCTATCACTGATAGACACTAATAGACTTTTATTAGTCTCTATCAAAGAAGATTAAAATTTTGCTATTTAGTTTCTATCTCTAATATACACTAATAGACTTCTATCAACCTCTATAAAAAAAGATTAAAGTTTTGCTATTTTGTATAAATAGTTCCTTATTTTTCTATTTTTGAAAATTCTCCTAGTATTAATATATCAAATCGAATGTAGAAATTTGGATAATTCACAATTCTAATATTCAAATAAAGAATAATTTGTTTTGGGAATTTATAATAGTTTAGTGGTTGAAAAAGTGGATAGAGAGTGAGCAAGAGGCTTTATCCTACATGCACATGTCGTTGCTGACATCCGTTCGTCCGATCGAACAGACGGACGGCCAGACTTAGGCAATCGCACTTGTGTGACAAATTTTATTTCTTTTTATTTTAATTTTTTTTACAAAAACTTAAACGTTTAATTACTTTAAAATAAAAACTTTTAAGGGTTTTTATTAGTACAATTATTTTTCAGATATGATTTTAATTATTCCAAATGTTTTATTTCCATTGAGATTGCTTTACAAAACCTATTAACCTTCACTGATCAGACCCTTTCATGACCGATAAGTATCAATGATAGGTGTCCTATCCAAAATTCAATTGTGTCCGCCACCTACTTTTAACGAAACCTACGTGAATGGCTCTCATATAAACCAAATTTGATGTACTTTAGTTTAATTTTGTATTCCAGTAATTACCACATTTCCAAACTCAAATAATTACTTCATCTATTCTATCCCATTATCATTTCTTATATATGTATGGTTGGGGTTGATGTCCTAAAATTTCATGTCATGTAGTTTATAAATAGTCTGTACGAACGTTTGTGATGTATAATATATCATATTTACTTCACTTCTTGTTTTTTGTTCATCTAAATTTTTTATTTGTTTTACTACAAACCAATAAACTAAAATCCTTCGTTATCTTTATGTAACTTAAGCATGTATGTGGTGACATACAAATGGATCATGTCTTAAGTGATAACCAAAATGGTCTATAATATATGAATATAGGAAGGAAACCTTATCTTGGTAAAGCTATGGATGCGGCCCGCTTTGTGGAATAGTTACAGTTAGTGTTGTGACTTGTTACAGATGATCTGATCCTGAACATTCGTATAGGGGACATGCGAGCGGGGGCGTCCTATACAAAGAGTTTGTATAAGACCTGACCATGAAATATTAACGTCTCATTATATAACACCGTTCATGACAAAGACTTCACTTCTAGGATGACCATAGGTAACATGACCTCAATCCTGAGTGAGATGGGAACTCCTACCATTGAGAACGGTCCTTTGATTTGCATGGGTGCGAGTGGCTAGGCCGCCGACTCAAACCTACCACTTTGGGGATTCGTCTGATTTGGGAGCTGAAAACTCAGCTACACAAGATGGAATTCACTCCTTCCCCAAAGTAGGGGAAAGTAGATAGATAGTTCCCTTAAGGGCTGATTTCAGGGCTTGAATGATGTGGCGCCACACACCTTCTCATGGCCCGAGAGGTGTTCACACATAACTATATTGTTTTATTCATTGGAGGGATTAGTAGTACTTAAGAAGTGAGATGTAACTACGTGGGCAAAACAGTAAATGGTCCAACTGTACTTATGAGCATTTGTGAAAGGTTATCGTACTCATGACTGGTTATATCCGATGGACACAGAAATATATCTGTGGTAAGAAGAGTTCAGCTGTCGGTCTTTAGTGGAATGTCTGGCAGTTAACGGATGGTGGATCTCGTGGCAAAAGAGTTTAGTCAGCTATTCACGTACCGTTGGAGCTTCGAGCCATAGGTCCATAAGGTCTCTTTGGTAGCTTCGATACAAGTTGAGAATCAGTTTTTGGGTCAGTTTGAAATATTCAGATTGACAAGAGGGAGTTTGATTATATATTATATAATTGGACTAGTTAATTATATATGATATGATTGACTAAATATATGAGATACATTATTTTGGAGGAAATTGGATATAAATATGATTTATATCAAGTAGAGGAGAAAACACTATAGTTGATATATGATATCAAACTATAGGTTAAGAATATAATATGATTATATTCATTATTTTATTAATTAGGCGGTTATGAGATAATTGGCCGAAGTTTTCTCCGATTTTATGCGATAGTGGGAAGTTCAATTCAGTTCTAGTAACTGAAGAATAAAATGAAAATAGTTTTCATTTTGCGTAAGACACGCTAATTTGCTCACGGTGTGAAAGTCTTGTATTGCTTAATTTTGAGAGCCTATACGATAGCATCCACCTACTAAACGATCGCATACCTGCGTTTTCTAAACGATCGCCCGCGATTTTTTAAACGATCACTTACCTTTTACCTAGATGATCACTTAGCAATTACTACACGATCGTGTACCCCGACCTAAACGATCAAGCACCGGATTATACGATAGTCATCCCTTTCTCCCACTTGCTTGTTCGTAGTTCACGATCACCTTTTCTCTTCCCTCTACCAATTCCATCAAAGTCCACCCTTTGGATTCTCACTCCGAGAATACTGAGGGCTTCGAGTGGTGGTGTCGTCCCTATTCGCTATTGTTCGTGCGCTACTGTTCGTGTAGACGACTGTGGTGTTGATAGACGATTGCTTGTGGGACGAGAAAGAGCGAGAGGAGTTCGTTCACACTGAGACCAAGATTTGTGAAGAAAGTCTTCAACTGGTAAGTCTCTCAGTCTCTTGTATTTTATCTTTTAAAGCATGCCAATAATTAGTGTTTTCAATGCATATTTGTATGTTAGAATGTACATGTGAAAATTCTGTCACAATGAATTGGAAAGATCCGCTTCCGCTCATAGGTATTCTTGTATAAGAATTTCTTCATGTATATATGTATATATTATCTTATATTTTTATTTGTTTTTTTTTCTTTTTCCATTTCACATGCTAATCCTATAAATTTCCTTATCAATTCACCTCATACTTTAATTTGAGGTGTCCTTAATCAAAACAATTCCCTATTCAATCCAAGTAATTAAATACTCAACTCCAATTTCATTCTTCTAACTCTAACCTTCATGATTATTCCACCTTTCTCTTAGTAAAATAGAGAGAAGAAAGGTCTTACCACTACCGGCCGTTAAAAGAATTTCGTCCTTGAAATTCTTAAACTCTACCTAAGAAGGTAAAACTTGAGTAGATTTGTTAAGAATAAGTATTGTACCAGTTAGTGCTTCTGGCGTTTCCTCGATTTCCTGTTGAGTCATTGCAAATATTCTTCTGTTCGATTTTGATTCACTGATTTTTTTCTTTTTTTTCTTTTTTTTTTAGCTTACTAGTTTCTTCCCCACTCTATGCAATCGATGGCCTTGCTTGCAAACTTGGTGTTGGTAATGCTGTTTCTTGTGTAACTAAATTTTCCTGGATTATCCGAGGACATTCCTTGCGGTAATGTCTGATTTGGCCGCAATTGAAGCACAAGTTGGTTCCTTTCAAACACGGTCCTTGATGAGTCTTACCACAAAATGAACATACTAACTCCTGCTCTTGATTATCTTTCAATTTACCTGGTGTAGTCTATGTTATTGCTAACATTCTTCTTGTTTGATTTGATCCGCTAGACACCAATGATCCTTTACTAACTCCAGGTCCAAAGCTCGAGCAACCACTCTGTTGTGACTTAAAGTTTCACTCGTAAGCTATATCTAGTATAAATATTCCCATATCCTCTTGGTTAATTCGATCTATAGGTACTTTGTCTATACACTACAAGAATTATGGACTTTAATGTCGGTTGACAATCGACATTAAAGATAGTGTTATTAAAGCCCTCGGTTAAACCGACATTAAAGACAACCGACATTAAAGGGCTTTAATAACAATATCTTTAATGTCCATTGTCAATCGACATTAAAGCCCTTTAATGTCGGTTTTAAACCGACATTGAAACCTAAAATCCATGACCTTTTTTTTAATTATTGTCCGCTTTTTTAAAATTCCATTATCGAATTCATTTTTAATTTAGGTCAAAAATTTAAAAACAACATTATATGTCTCATGTTGGGCTAGGAAATGTCCGTCACTTTTTTTTATTAAAAAAAAAAATAAAAAATTGTACATTATAATGCGCGCTTGTTATATTCTACATGGCACGCCAACAATATATATCTTCCACCTATGAATTCACTGAACTCAAACCTGAAATATAACAATAGACAGAACAATACACTCTACCACAAATCTAAATACAAAGTTACTTGCAATGAAGCACACTTCTATAATAATTTATCCAAAAACAAGAATTAATATTTCCAATCCGTTCTATAAGTACTCATCAAATATGAAATAAACACACAGGAAACCTTTATTAGAATTTATGTTTAAACTATAAGTGTCGTTATTGAGGTTTACCCAACATTTGTATATCGATAACACACTTTTATAAAACAATAATTATAATCATCAACAACCTCTATTATATTAATAATTATTTCTTCCATTCACAAATATCAATTATAGTGCTTCCATGAATACTTACACCAAATATCCCATAAACCAAAAAATGTATACATAAATCTTCCAATAAACAAATCATGATTAGATAACAATTCGTCTATCCATGAACCAACAATTAGTACTTTGAATTCATTTTAAACTTGCATATTTTACTCAAAACTCGTCAAGATTCATTCTAAGCTAGCATTTACATTCTATTGAGACAAAAAACAAAAAGTACATCCTTACACAAATCGGCCAACAAAACTTGCCCATTGGGTTCGAATTACGTCAATTTCTACTTGGGTATATTCATTTTTTTGTATTGAACTACAAAAATAAAAAAAATAAACTCAACATAAGTTTACATCATTTATTAAATTAAAGCTAGTATATAAAAAAATAAATAATTTACGTATGAGGCTAGTAATGGGAGTAGTAGGATTATGTACTATTTCGTGTATATACTTTTGCACATAGTACCCGCATCCTACAGAATCTAATTGACGGGGGCACTTGTCACACCCCTTCCCTAGCCCTAGCCCCCAAGACTTGGAAGGGAGCGTGAGGATACATCAGTAGTATTCCAAGATAATATTTCAATTTAACATTTTCCCCCTTATCTATTAAGACTTTAACATGTTTACAATAATCTATCTAACTTTCATACGCATAGTTCAATTTCCTATATTCTTTATTACATGATCCTAGCTGTACCCTGAGAATTTACCAAGTCCTGGTGTGTTGGTGGTTAGTAGACTCCTTCCTGAACGCTCCGCTTTGCTACCTGGGGGGATATAAGAAAACATTTGGAAGAGTGTGAGCTACTAAGCCCAGTGGGTGGTTCTTTTAGAATAATAATCACTTTGCAAAACATATTTTTGGGAAATCAATCTCATAATCACAATTCCAGTATAATTTATGCATGATCATATGTACAATCATTCAATTATCAACCTCCAGTTCCATGCTATACGTGGCATGCTCATATCATGAACACATTATCAATCATAACAACTTTTTATGGAAACTTTCCTATAACCCTCTTTTCCTGCCAATGTGCATATCGACAATTCTTTACGAGGAATCAATTGCGATCCATAAAAATTGAACATACATATACCGATCAATCTTTTTTTTATTTCATTTTATGCTTTGTTACCTATTCCGTTAGGAACCACAGATTTTTTGGTACATCATATTCATGCATTTACAATTCATGTAACGGTACCCACATCTGAACTGAATTCTTTCTAGTTAAAGAATCTCTTTCTAGTTGCTCTGGAACAATTAGAAGATTTTTTTTTCCGCTAGTCATGCTTAGGTAACTTGACTATATTTCCCATCGGTCATCACTGACTATTATTTTCCGCCGACCGAGGTCGACTATATTTTTCCGCCAAGCACCTTTTGTTAAGTATGCTAACTTATGTAGTTCGGGTATAATCTCAGTTTCCATAGAAATTTCACAAACAATATCATGGCAACAACATAACATCATCAGCATGCATTTTACACTTATATATACATTTATTCACGTATCAATGTATAAAACTAAGTAAACACTCACCGTAAGCAAGTTTTTCCACTAAAATCACCTTGAGAATACCTTCCTGAGAATTCCTCCATATTAATGGAAATTCCTCAATTAATACTTATTATATCCATAAATAATATCAAACTAGCCAAAATACTATTATATAATGAAAACACCAGCTTACCCTACTTCAATTTAGCCAAAATATGAAAATTAGCCTCTTTAGAGGTTATTTGGACCGTGGTAGGCAGCTGGGCGTTGGGCAGTAGGCAGGGTGGGCGTGCTGTGCCGCACAGGGGACTAGCGCATTTGGGCCGCTGCACTATGCTGGGTGTGCGTTGCGCTGGGCGTGATGCATCGCACGGGGAAGGCAGCTGCGCTAGGCTGGCGTGCGGGATGCGTCGAGCGAGGCGCGTGTAGCGCTGCGTGCGCATAGGGTGTAGGCTGGCTGTGCGTCCGGCTGACTCAATACCTCACTAACGCAGCCTTTGTTTCTTTTGATCTCCAATCAACTTGGCAGCCTAATAACTCAAACATAACTCTCTAAATATGCTCTCAACACACAATTTAGGTGATGGTATGAATAAATTCCTCTTGTCAAACCCCTCTATTTATAGCCATTCCAAACTCACCTCATGGTGATAACTCAACTCCCATTTGTCCCACTTTGGAGCTGCCAACACTTAGCCTACCAAGCCTAGCCTTGATTTGTTCTCATTTCAGCTTGCCAGCCAAAAACTCCTTTTTGCATGAAATCTCATTCACCCACCTCCTGCTTGGGGTGATAAGACTTCAATTGCATGAAATCTCCTTAGCCACCTCCTACTAGAATTTTGTGTGATCCTCCTTTTGCCACCTAAATCACTTAAATACTTAACATATTTTCTATTTAAATTGTCTAAGACTTATGCTCATATACCATTGGCATTTTCCCTCGAAGTTTTCCATCAATTAGCCTTACTTTTGATCCTCAACGCATAGCAACTCACCCTTCCTTCATCAAAGTCCCACTTAGCCAACGCATGAGTTGGCCATCACCAACGCATAGGATGGCCACTCGCCCTCAACGCATGGCTTGCTAGGTGGTGCTTGCTCGGCCTACTAAACATGGATGCTGTTGCTGACCATCGACGCACGGTGTGCTGCCTAGGCGCTTGCGTGCTCGGCCGCATAGGCACTCTCAGCCGCATGGGTGTGTGCTTGGCATAGTGCATCGATGCATGGCTGCTTGACAGACTCGGCAGCGTTTCGACGGATAGGATGGCTTGCCCGCTTGCTCGTTTGACGCATAGGCAGGGCGCTCGGCATACACCATCGATGCATGGGCTACGCGCTCGACATACACCATTGACGCATGGGCTGCACGCTCGGCATCCACCATCGATGCATGGCTACGTGCTTGACGCATGGCCTATACATTTGGCTTCAATGCATGGCCTGCGCGCCTAGCATGCTCACTCGACGCATGCTTCCTGCCCATGTCCGCATAGCTCATGTATGCCTTTGCGTTGGTTGTATGCAACCCTTAGCCATTTTTCAAGTCTTCTTGCTTCCATCCTCCATACCTTCTTGCATCCAATTTGTTTTAAGCTCCTCTAGGCATTTGGATTTTTGGTCTCCTTTTTGGATAATTTTAATGTTTTCCTCCCTTTGTTCTAATATCCTTTCTTAGGATTTTTCTTCTCTATTTAACCTCCCACTTTAGATTTAGTGTTAGGGTCTTACAACACTACATATAAAGAAGTTGAAAACAATTATTCTTATGTTTGAATGAACATAAATTGTTAAAAAATGAATGCAAATTTACCTTTACAGGTTTCCATTTTGGAGAACACCGATAGTGTTGGAGATCGTGCTCGGCTTGCCATGTTTTCAATCCACTAAATAGTTTGAAAACATTAGTTAAATATAAATACTCCAATTAAGAGCTAATAAAGATCATTTACTCTTACATATTTATATCTCCATGATCCTCTTGAACTTTACTTCGAATAGAATCCAAAACATAAACACAATTTTCTTGTAGATTGATTACAATCAATATCCAATGATAACTATAATAAGCAATAATTTTGAAATATTAGTAAGCATAAAATGCAAAATTAAAAATAACTAAAAAACTTGTATTCACTTACTCTGTGTTATATGGAACAAGAACTTGTATTTACTTACCCTATGTTACTTCGAATATATTAGTATGCTTAATCAACTAAGTAAGACCAAATTAGTTTATATATAATTGAAAGAAAAATATTTTGATATACACTTAAACCACATCAAGCAAGACTACCAACCAAGTATATATCCTTCAACTAATTTAATTCCAACATTTCAAAATTTCAAGAAGCTTAATCATTGGAACAAAACATAAAATTAATGAAATAACACTTGAACCACACCAATCAAACATAATCAACCAAGTAAGACTAAATTAGTTTATATATAATTGAAAAAAAAGGATTTTGATATACACTTAAACCACACCGAGCAAGACTACCAACCAAGTATATATCCTTCAACTAATTTAATTCCAACATTCAAAATTTCAAGAAGCTTAATCATTGGAACAAAACATAAAATTAATGAAATAACACTTGAACCACATCAATCAAACTTAATCAACCAAGTAAGACCAAATTAGTTTATATATAATTGAAAGAAATGGATTTTGATATACACTTGAACCACATTCAACAAGACTATCAACTGAGTACGTATCTTTGAACTAATTTCATTTTAACATTAACAAATTTCAATAAGCTTAATCATTGGAACAAAATATAAAATTAATGAAATAACACTTGAACCACACCAATCAAGCTTAATCAACCAAGTAAGACCAAGTTAGTTTATATATAATTGACAGAATAGGATTTTGATATACACTTGAACCACACCAAGTAAGACTATCAACTGAGTACATATTTTTAAACTAATTCAAATTCCAACATTAACAAATTTCAAGAAGCTTAATCATTGGAACAAAACATAAAATTAATGAAATAACACTTGAACCACATCAATCAAGCTTAATCAACCAAGTAAGACCAAATTATTTTATATATAATTGAAAGAATATACACACTTGAATCACACCAAGAAAAACTATCAACCAAGTACATATTTTTTAACTAATTCCATTCCAACATTAACAAATTTCAAGAAATTTAATCATTGAAACAAAACATAAAATAAATGAAATAACAGTTGAACCACACCAATCAAGCTTAATCAACAAAGTAAGACCAAATTAGTTTATATATTTGAAAGAAAAGGATTTTGATATACACTTAAACCACACCAAGCAAGACTACCAACCAACTATATATTCTTCAACTAATTTAATTCCAACATTTCAAAATTTCAAGAAACTTAAACATTGGAACAAAATATAAAATTAATGAAATAACATTTGAACCACACTAATCAAACTTAATCAACCAAGTAAGACCAAATTAGTTTATATATAATTGAAAGAAAAGGATTTTGATATACACTTCAACTACACCAAGCAAGGCTACCAACCAACTATATATTCTTCAACTAATTTAATTCCAAAATTCCAAAATTTCAATAAGCTTAATCATCAAAATAAAAATAAAATGAATGAAATAACTTTAAATTACTAAATATAAAATTCATATGAAAATAAAATTTTACCTTTCCAAGCAAACAACTTAAAAAACCCACAAACTTGAAGAGATCCAAATCAAAGCTCGAAGATTGGAATGCTTAATCCGACTACTTGTACACTCGAATCCTACAAAATGATCAAATTAACCAAATAAAGTAGCTAAACAATCCTAAGTTAAGTGGAAGAAGATAGCACATTTCCAGTGTTATCAATAAGATTCAACAAAATTCTTTATGACCCCTGTGTTTACTACAAGAAGAGTTCTGAAGGTGACTATGTTTATCTACTACTTTATGTTGATGACATGCTGCTGGTAGGAATAGATCCAACTAAGCGAAGGGAGATAAAAGCTGAATTGAGTGTTGAGTCTGATATGAAAGATCTAGAGGCAGCAAAGTAGATTCTAGGGATTGAAATCATTAGAAGCATAGGAGAAAATGAACCATCTTTAACCCAGATCCTACACCAATAAAATACTATGCATATTCAATATGGCTAGTTTTAAAGCAGAGTCTACACCCTTTGCACAACACATCAAGATCTCAGCAAAAAATTCCCCCAAAGAGCCGACTAATGAAAAAGCTATGAGCCATGTCCCTTACTTCAATGCCATAGGAAGTTTGATGTACCTAATGGTCTACACTAGACCAGACCTAGCACGTAGTTCAAGTCTGGTTAGTCACTATATGAGTAACCTTGGCAGAAACACCTTAGATGGGGTGCTCTCCTCGTTTTTCTGCATGCATGTGTTCGCTGTTCTTTCGTTGGAATACATAGCATAGAGACACTATAGGGCAACACCTTAACACTCCCTTAAATGATGCTCTTTGTCTTTTAGTGCCGAGTGCAAGTAGAGTACGCGCTACTACACTCCTTTACAGAGGTACTTTTGTAATTTCTTTGAAATGGTTTGTGCTTCTAAAACTCTTTTTGGATCGTTTTTGCTCCAAATTACCCTCTTGGGATGATTTTACCTACAAACTATGGCATTAAATGCATGAAAATCACGAACAAACCTAAATTAAACTAAGAAAAATAACACTTTTACAATGCTACAATCTACTATGTTTTTTTTAATGTAACATATGTTTTGTAAACTGGCACTCATTGAGCATCCAACTCATACTTTTCTTTTTATGTTTTCCCCTGGTAGCGGGAGAGTTTCAGGTGCCTACTGGACACAAAGCCTGCCACCTGTTAGACTCATTTTCAGTATTATGTAATATAATTTATGGGCCTGCATGTAGATATAAGTTTGTAGACGTATGTTTTGAACAAGAAATAAGTCATAAAGTTAAACTATTATCTGTAAACTGTTTTCTTATGAGTTCTATATAAGTAAATGTTTAGGAGTTTAATAAATTAGCATGTTTAAAGTAGTAACAAAATGGAATGTTAAGTTAAGAATAGGTATATCGGATGATGGATACCGCAGATGGGAGTGGTATTTGTCGTCTTCAGATCTTTATCTAGATTAGATAGCTAATTTGGGATGGGGTATGACATCTCCACTCGCATGTCTCTACATGAATGATTTGGATCATATTATTTGTAACACTTATAACATTTGTAACATGTATAAAGTGGGTTGTAGCATAAGACACCCTACGTTATCCATATACTATAGACTCTTTAGGTTATTACACTGCATACTGTTCAAATATCATCAAATAACCTTGGATTTTTTCCGTAATGGATAACTCATTATTGCATTAAAAATAGTCATTTATTATATTCAATAACTAATTAACTATGAGACTTTAAGGCATAAATCCCAATGATGATTTATATATATATATATGAAAAAATGAAATTGTTATAATACAAGAGATTTTCAAAACAAGAATGGAAGTAGAAAAAAAGATGATGGAAATGGGTGATGGGATGTTAGTCGTCGACGGTTGTTTCCTTACTTCTTGTTGACTTGAATGATGATCTTATACTTCTGCTATTTAGGAATGGGTTCTGGTGATAAGGAAGTGACCACAACTCTCTCAAGTTTTTCTGTAAAGAAGCTTCCTTTTTTGGTTTGATGTACTCTGGATTTCTTCTTTGCTCCTCTGTTTTCTCTCAATGGCTGAATAATCCTTTTTGCCTATGGTCTCCTCCTTTTATATTCCTCGAACGCAACTATGGTAGCACGCTGATTGGGTAGTTGGTGACATGACAGTGTGCGGAACATAAGGTTAGCACTGACCAAGTGGTTGAAGATATGGTAGGTAGCACGCTACTCATAAGGTTAGCACTAACAAGTGCAAATAATCTTTTCTCAACTCTTGATGCAGTGGTCAGAAATCTCAAGGCATGTGTGATGGCATCATAAAAGTGCTATTTTTCTTAGCTTAATTTTAGTTTGTTTGTGAATTTTACATGTTTATTATCCTATTTTATAGGTATTGAGCAATAAAAGGGTAGAAAAGTCATTCGGAGCAATAACAAGACTTAAGAGTTAAACTGCGGCTTATTAGCATCAACTATGAAGAAAATTATTGTCGTTAGTGCTGGTTGAAGTATTCATGGTTACGTTCAGCTCATTGTCGTTAGTGCTGGAAAATGGAGAAATGTTGCGTTGTATATTAATCACTGCCTGGCGCAACACATCATTGCTAGTGTGAAACTCCGCAAGCGATTGGCAGAAGGAGGAAAGCTCATGGGAGAGGAAGCCTCGCATCTCATCGACTGCAGCAACTAGGGATGCGATGGATGAGTGATGGGGGGAAGATACCTTCGATGTCTCACCAGCATCGTTTTGGGACTGATTTAAGCGGCTAGCACCCAAATCGTGTAGGTCATTAGCACGAGGCAAGGTACGCAGTGAAGAATGGGTTATTAATTGTTGGCTGGCTGAAGTTGCTAGTGATGGGGGATCCGAGTCTGGGATAAGGAGGAGATTTGTAAGAGTTTAAGGGAGAGAGGATAGAGGGATAATGGGGCTAGGAGGGAGGATGACCAAAGGTGAAGGCTGGTCAATGGAGTCATCAAGTTGATTGTGTTCAGAGCACCCCTGCACAAGTTCCTTGCTTTTGTCATTTCTACGCTGCCTTTTGGGTCGAGGAGGTTGAGACGCATTCAAATCAATGTTGGGTTGTTTTGGTGGAGGGTCTAGGCAATGTGGCGAATCTTTCAACAAAATTGTTAGAATCTTTATGTTGATCAGGCCGTGAATCTTCGGTATGGGCTCATCTTCAATACCATATCCCACTGAAAGGCATAGACTGAAGATTGTCCGCTGGAAGAAGAATTGTCCTCAAATCCTACCAACATAGCCCCTTATTTGCCTTGTGATCAATCTTCCAACATCGATGGGAATGTCACATGCAATACAATATGCAACCATGACTCTATCCCTTGAGATGGTTTTATCGTGTGTTGTCGGGAGGAGTCTCTTCTTCACCAGATAAACCCAAAGGTGCGCTTCAGGCAGCAAATAGTTGGAGGCAAGTGTTTGAATGTCGATCAGGAAGATGGTCCATATGGTGCCCGATTGCGCCAATATTCTCAAAGCATCTTCCAAATGCCCGTCTTCAGGATTATCAATCAATCTGTTGCCTGGTGCCTCTGAAAAGTCTTTTAACTTGTAAAGTTGGTTGATATCTTGGGCATTGAATGATGCGACCCTCCATTGATGATTACCGTGTCCTTCGTTTCGTGCAGGCTGCCTTGGTAGAAGGCCCTCACTACCCTTGGAATGACTATAGATGGGCATTGACAAAATGTGTCCCACCCAAGCTCTACCAATATGCTTGTGATGAAGTCCGGTAGTGGGTTTGGCGTAGGGAAGAAGCTCATCTCCATTAGAAGGTCATCGTTTTCTTTTCTGACCTTCAAACGTCTCCGGGTTGGCGATGATTCGGTGCCTTCAACTTTTTTCTTGCCCTTATCTTGGGCGGCCCGCAATTCGAGCCCTTTGGCGCCTCACACACGCCCTTTCCTTCTCTCGATCAGCTTTTTCTTTTTCCCATTCCTCTCTCTCCTTTCATTTGAGTTCAATGTTACACTGGACCTTTGCCCTTCGACACAAATCCTTCTTTTCCTTCTTTCTCCTCTCAGCTTCCTCTTCCTCCTTTAACTCCTTCTCAAATTGCTCAGAGGCGAGAACAATGCACTGCTCATCCTCGAGCTTCTTTTTGGCTTCTTCTTCTGCGTTAACACAATGCATTTCCTCATCGTGAAGCCGTCAAGCCGAATCTACTGAGGTGATGATTTGGTGTGCCTGTTCCAACTTTTCTTCTTTTTCTCTCATTCTTCCTTCTCCTCTATGCACTCAATGATTTCTCTGTGCATAGAGGACTCTTGGTGATTTACTGGAGGCGTGTCCACTGTCTCCATCTCCTTATCTTTTGTTGTCCGTGTTCTTGATTGCTTGACAAGTGGGGTGACTGGTGTGTCAACATCTTCTTCCTCAGAACATCTAGGTTGGGCCCCCAAGGTGACCAGGCGGTCGCATGAAATTGGGGATTGGCTTTGCGTTGCTTGCTCTTTAGGTGGCACAGATTCATCCACCCTTGCGGTGGTTGATTCACCTTCTACAACAAAGCTCTCAACCCTTTGTCTGTGCTCCTATTCGTGCTTGATGCGCTTTTCCTCGCGCCTGCTTTGTTTTTTTCCGGCTTTCCTTCTATCTTTCCTTTTTTTTTACACTGGGCCTCTTCTTGATCCTCATCATCTTCTTGTTTCTTCTTTTCCCTTCTCTCCTTTCTTCATTGAGCTCTCGCTGCTTCATCTGCATCGTCCTTCTCCTTGGCAAGTTGCTAATCCTTTCTCTTCGACTCCACATCCTCCAGCACTGCTCTAATCGGTCCCTCATTGGAGTTTGCTGGCATATTCTCCTTAGGATCAATTAACGCAAGGACTTATCCTTGCGAAGCAGTGACTGCCACATCTTCTTGAGGCAGTGGCTAGTTTACCACTCCGACCTCCGGTAACCCTCCATCTCATTCCATAGTGCTTAAAATACAACACCTCCTTGTCGTCGTTTCGCTTCAGTTCACTTTCGGTTGGAGGCTGGGGAAGAACCACCTCAGGACTGGTGGTAGGGGCACTCTCCTTGCTTGGCCCCTCACAGCGGACAGATGGCAAGGCACTGGCGGAGGAGTAGGCTTTTCTTTTAGGTTTTGTGGGGAATCGGGGAAAGGGCATAGGTTGAGTGGTCCGGCGATGGCTGACGGCCAAAATGACTGCCTCTCAAGCGGAAACAGGGGCTTTAGTTGGGGAGGAAGGTTTAGGAAGATGAGTTTGACGACTGACCGACCATGGATTCTGACGAAGGCTAGGTTTGATTGACTAATGAGTAGAATGCAGAAGGCTTGAGAATGTTGGAATGCTTGAGTGTTTGAAGTGTGGACAAAAATGGGATACTGACGCTGGAAGCCTTATATAGGTTAGGGTTCGGGAAGCCCAACAATCATGATGATTGTGTACGGCAGGCTTTGGGAATCTCAAAAGCCTGCCTATCATTAAATGCTCGATAGACGAAAGGACACTTCGTCTGTCGACGCATTAATGAAGCCTAAAAAATCTAAACGTTTCGACTGTCCACATTCCCGCATAGACGTTCAAATGACTCTCATGTGAATGAGGAAGAAGATGGGCGTAATGAGTGCCCCACACATCGCAATAATTAACGAAAACCATTCAAATATAAATTATTGCAATTGCAAAATCAAATTCTCAAAACAAGCAGCTCAAAACAAGGACTGAATTAAAACTAAGTAATGAAAGTAGTAAAGGATAGGAGAATGGATGCCTTTAAAAGAGCACATGTGATCGCAAGGCGCATCCATGCGGGCAATCATGCTTTCCCAGCTAGGTCAATGGTTTCTTTGCTACGATCCATCAAGCCCCCATAGTAGGGCTTTATGTGTTGACCATTGACCTTGAAGATTTTGCTCCCGTCCTCACTAGGTAACTCCACTGCTCCGTGTGGAAAGATACTTTTGATTATAAATAGGCCAGACCATCGTGACTTTAGTTTTCCTGGAAACAACCGAAGGCGAGCATTAAATAACAAAACTTGTTGTCCATTTCTTACTAATTCTTTCATCATGCCATCTCTTTGTTTGCTCTTAATAAATCTTGGCATTTTCATAAGCAATTATGCGTCATTTAGTGAGTTCGTTCAATTGCAGATTCCAGGCCTCCCCTGCACTAGTTAGATCAAAGTTTAACTTCTTAAGCACCCATTACGCTTTGTGCTCCAGTTTCAGAGGCAGATGGTAGGCTTTTTCGAAGACAAGGGCATACAGGGACATCCCAATAGGTGTTTTGTAGGCTGTCTGGTATGCCCATAGGGCTTCATCTAACCGCTGCGCCCAATCCTTCCTTGAGGTGTTCACCACCTTTTCAAGAATAGACTTGATCTCCCTGTTAGAGATCTCTACCTGGCCATTTGTTTATGGGTGATAGGTTGTTGCAACCCTAGGCCTGACATTGAACTTGATTAGTAAATTCGTAATGATATGATTAATGAAGTGTGTACCTTTGTCGCTTAGTAATGCACGGGGCATGCCAAATCTATTGCAAATGTTCTTTTTGAGAAACTTAGCCACCGTGATCGCATTATTCTTGGCGCAAGAGATGTCCTCTACCAAATCGATTAATGCACCCCCTGTAGCCAAAAATGGACGACTTAAGATGATGGGGACATCTGTGTCTACTTCATAGTCTAGGATAATGAAGTCGGCATGAAATATGAAATTATCAACTTGTACGGGCACATCTTCGTTCTTCCCTTCGGGATGCGTTATCGACCTGTCTGCTAACTGTAGGGTCACAGTGGTAGGTCTTGCCTCACCAATACCCAACTTTCTAAAATGGAAAGTGGCATTAGGTTAATACTAGTTCCCAGGTCACACCACGCAGTGCCAACTTCTTTTCTCCCAATGGAACAAGGCAGTGTGAAGCTTCCAAGGTCCTTTAGTTTCTTGGGGAGATTGTTTTGAAATAATATACTGCATTCATGCATTAATACAACTATTTCGTACTCCCCGAGTTTCCTTTTGTTTGCAAGAATATCTTAAGAAACTTCACATAACTGGGCATTTTTTCAAGTGCCTCTATAAGAGGTATATTGATGTGAAGTTGCTTTAAGACGTCCATGAATTGTTTGAACTATTTGTTGTCATTTTTTTCCTCAGTCTGCTAGGAAATGGCGGAGGATCCTACCTCATTTCCTAAGTAGGTGTCTGCTCTTCAGCATTCTTGGCTACTTGTGATGTTGGTGTTGGACCGATGTTTTTAGGAGACGTGTTGCATTGATACTTTTTCGATATGTGGTTCTGACGTTGGAGAGATAATGTTGTCGTAATGTTGTTTTCTTTTGCGATGTTGATGGGAGCATTAGCAATAATTGGTGTATGTTCAGTGGTAGTTGTTTCATCTATTCGTCTGGCTTCTCTATGGGTTATTGACGCATGAGCAGCCGTTTTTCCACTACGCAACGTCATAGCTTGGCATTGCTCCTTTTCGTTTCCTTGCGAAACCTCTGAATTGCTCGGTAGGATTCCCGGTTGTCTGCTTTTTAATTTGCTGGCTAACTGTCCTACTTGCACTTCTAGACTTCTAATTGATGAAGCTTATGATTGAATTAATGCGCCATTTTTTTAATATACTCTTTCAATAAAGATTCTAGAGAAGTTAAAGTGTTTGAGCTGGATGGTTGGCTATAATTGTACGATTGTCTGTTTTGATGGTGTTGGTGGCTCTACGGCACTTGATGGAATCCCAGAAGGTTCCCTTTATGTCCCTGGTGGTTCTGATGCAAATTCTTTTGTCTTGCCTGATCTGTGTTACCTCCCCATCCAAAGTTGGGGTGGTTTCTCCAGCTGGGGTTATACGTATTACTGAATAGGTTGTTGTGAATGAAGAATACGATTGCTGGGTAGTTGAGCAGACATTAACTGAATGGGCATCATTGCAATGGATGCAACTGATCGCAGTGACTTGCGTTAGTGTATTGGCCTACACAGCATTTTGATCGCAATGACTAGCTAATAGGCCCACTTCTTGGCCTCGTCTCGAAGTGTGTATGGAAATAAATAGTGTTGAATTCCTTCTGGAATTACGCCTGGTATTGAGAATGTATTGCACATCTCAACAGAACTGTGAGATGTGTGTGTGGGACTTCACCTTGCATTCCTTCGAATTAGCCGGCATTTTGGATCATCTGTAGCATTACAAGCTTAATTTCAAATCTGGCCAGACCCATAATTGAACTCTTATGCATTGTAGGACAATTTTTGTCCATGGATATAATTTATATAAGCAAGTCGATCATTCACCAGTTGTTCATAATTACAGTTGGGTCAAAATGTCCGTTTTTTCGCTATAATTACATCTTTTCCTTAAGTCCTCACTAATTCTTCTAATGAACAATTTGTTTATGATCTAACCATAAACTAAGCCCCCTCTTGGGCCAATGAGAGAGCAGGATCCCTTTGTTCAAGGACCAAACTAAAGGGAACTCCTCATCTACTTACCCTATATGGGAAGGAATGCATTCTGTCTTGTGAGGTTATGTTCCCAACTCCCTACCATTTAGTCAAGTCCCAAAGTAGTAGGCCTATTGAGTTGGTAACTCGACCCACTCTCACCTATGCAAATCAAATGACTGATCTCAAAGGCAAGAATTCATAAATCACTTGGAATTAAGATCGATATGCACATGATTGTCCTATGAAATATTAATCTCGTCAATTAACAAATTTACAAAGGAAGGTAAAATATTTGGCAGTCTAATCTTATACAAACTTTTTGTATCGTATACCTCCATTCACATGTTTTCATATAAATGGTTTGGGTTAAACCATTTGTAACTATTGCAAAATGGGTCATATCTATAGTGTCACCAAGATAGGGCATTCAACCTTATCCATATCCTATAAACCTTTAAGTTATTTCTTGAACATGATCCATCTGTATGTCAACTACATACACGTTCAAGACTTATACAATAATATTGGATTTTTTGGTTTATTGGATAATGTTATGCAAAATAAATAATTAATACAAAATAAAATAACAACTTATTTTATTAATGATAAATAGTTTATTTACAAAGTTACGAGCTTTAGGGTATAAACCCTAACATGTTACTCACCATAAGAGAGTTGAAGACATCTCTCTACAATAACCTAGGTAATGAAGAAAAGCTCAATCACATTAAGAATCTAGGAACTGCATCGTTATTAAGTTGGACTATAGCTCTCTCGACTATTGTGGATATGGTTTCATATGCCCACACCTATATTACCACTTTAGTATACCAGAAAAATATTGAATTTAATTAATATATCAAGTCATATAATTATGAAACATGAAACAAAAGGTACCTGGAAAGCATAAGGAAAGCCCGATATAGTATACTTTTAGAATATAGTTCTTGCCCATTCTTGCCCTCTACTTAGAGGCTTAGAGGCTTATGTTACCATTCTTGCCAGCTTCTAGGTCCCTTAGAGGGTTCCAATCAAGGGCTTCAATGGTAAAAGGTTGGATAGACTTAATACCATAAATATTCGAGTAGAAATCAAGAATTTCCTCAACAATATCTGCTTCATTAATAAGAGTGTGACTGTGTTTACTCTCCAAGGCAGAAACAAGATTTTTACTTTTTCTAGAGGAGACCCATCTATGGAAGAAACTAGAGTTTTTCTCTCCTTCACAAAGCCATTGAATCTTACTTTTCTGAGCCCAAACTCTCTGCTCTTTAATGATGGTGTCAAAAAGAGCCACTTTGTAGTTATCTCATTTTTTAGCTTCACCGTCCGAAAGCAAGCCCAAATCCTCCAACACGTCGTAGGCAATGATTTTCTCAAGCGAGACTTTCTTTTGAGGAAAGATATCTCCAAAAACCTCTTTGTTCCATCTTTTCAGAACCTCATTCAACTCTTTCAACTTCTCCATAAATGCATAGTTCGACCAACACTCTGTTTTGAAACTTGCCCACCAGCCCTCTAAGTTCCTAATGGAAAGATTGTGTTCTAACCAAACATTTTTAAATCTAAAAAGCGTTGAACCCCAGGCTTGCAAGCCTAGCATAAGTAAGATAGGAAAGTGATCAGACGTACTCTGAGAGAGCTATCAGCTTTAACCTCTCTAAAGAAATCAACTCAAACTTTGGAAAGAAGAAATTGATCAATTTTTGAGGCAGCTGGCCTACTTCCCATCCTGGACCAGAAGAACGCCCCATTCCGAAGAGGAATTTCTACCATATCCATCTCCTTAATGAGAGAACTAACGTTTTTATACTTCTAGTTGGGCACCCTTCTGAGCTTTTCTCATTAACCCACCTAATAACATTAAAATCCCCTCCAATACACCAGCAATTATTACAAAGCCCAAATAGAGCCGAAAACTCGTGCCAAAAGGAGTCTCTATTTCAGTGAGATGAAGGACCATACACACTTGTGATCCAACCACAAAAATCAACATTAGTTCTATACAAGATCAAGAGAGAGAACTTGATGGAACATGAGACATATGCAGCGGAAAAATGACCTAATTACACTCTAATTCTTTTAATTAAAAGGAAATTAGTATGCAATTTGAAGGAAAAACAGTAAATTAACTTACCTTTGAAGCTCCCGAAAACCGCTTTTCCTCACTGAATCTCGACCCGAACTCTTCCAGACTATCACTAGAGTTGACCTACTATTCTCTAGACTCAGAACCGGGTTATGGGACCCAATGGATGAAGAAAACCTTGACAGAGAAAGAGATGGAAAAAGATGGAGATTTTTTAGATTGGGTTTTTAATTTTTCAGCCCAATTTTGAAAACTAACTATTTGCAAAAAATGGCAAAAGTTTTTAAGTGGGCTTTCATAGAAAAAACCTTGCAACATTTGCATGAAATAAATCCATAAAAATCCAACACCTAGAATCTACTATCTAAGTGGGCTTAATGTCAACACTATAAGCCAACACCTAGCCCACTATTTTGTTAGTGGAATTATCCAACAAAAGTTATGATTTTTCCACTAACTTTAGTCAAATAGCCAAATAGTCATTTGGTCAAAGTCAAACTTTGACCAAAAAGTCAACATTTTGACTTTTATGTTTTTTTTTTTCGTGTTGACTAATTTTAACCTCCCGAGCATGAATCTGCATTCATTTTCTCGAAATTCAAATCACATTTGAATATAAGGTCGGTCAAAGTTTGACTTTTCAAAGTGAAAAGTCAACTCTTTGACTTTTTACATCTTTGACCATTTCCATTATTTCCAAGCTTCCGAATATGAACGTATTCATATTCTTGATATTTAAATCATATTTAAATATTAAAGCTATATCTCTAAACTGAAAACCCGACCACTATATCATATATACTTGTCGGTTTCTCTCTCTTCACCTAATTCGAACAATTCGAATTATTCTATCATACTATTCTAAGTTTATTCCATATGAGCTAGTAGGGGAACCTAATGTACCTATAGATCATGGGCTCCAACGATCCGAGATTAGCTAGCTAAACTCTTTAGACGGAGCTAATCAACATTCGTTAACTAACAGGTCATTCCACTATAATCCCGTAGTTGCACTCTCTTCACTAGTAGGTATATTTGTGTCCATTTGATATAACCATGATTAGTAAGCTAATCCTTCACAGTTGTTCATAATCTCGGTTGGGTCATATAAACCTTTTTACCTCTAAGTCTACATCTTGTTCATTAAGTTCCACTAATCCTCTAATGAACAACTGGTTTAAGGTCCAACCTATAAACCGAACCCCACTCGGACCAAGGAGAGGGTGGGGCCACTTGTTCAAGACCTGGATTCAGTACTAAAGAGAACAACCTATGTACTATCCCTATAATGGTAGGAGTGAATTCCATCTTGCACCCTATGTTCCCAGCTATCCACCTGATCTTACTCCTGAAATGGGATGCTTACTGGGCCAGCGATGATAAGCTGCCCTCACCTATACAGATCTAAGGATAATTCCGAGTGAACAGGAGTTCATAGGTAGCTCAGGATTAAGATTAAGTTACCTAGGTCATCAATTAATGAAATAGTCAGTTTTATACATAAAAGAACATTTAGAACGTAAAAAGTGACTATTTCATGGTTTAGTCTTATGCAAACTCATTGCATAGGATGCCCCCACTCACATATCTCTATATGAACGATTTAGGATCACATCGTTTGTACTATCTACAAAGTGGGCCGCATCTATAATGTCCCCAGAATAAGGCACCCAAACTTATTTATATACTATAGACCATTTTGACTATATATGTGAACTTGATCCACATTTATGTCACTACATAAAGTTCAAACTACATTAAATAGCCTCAGGACCTTAGTTTATTGGATTCAAGATTACAATTTCAATAACAACTTTATCGAAAAACAAAACAAAATATGTTTATTAATTTACGAACTACGAGTTTTAGGACACAAAATCCAACAAACTCCCACTTGGACTAAAACTCCTAGTGGAGTATCACAATGTTGAATTTAAGTGAGAAACATATGAGTACAATAAACTAGGGCATATACCCAAAAGTTCTCCCACTTGTCCTAGATTACTAACTTCGTAGACCTAGACTCTATAGGTGACCTTCAAACACTTTAGCCGTGAGGGTCTTTGTAAAAGGATCAATAATATTTTGCTTAGAAGATATCTAGGTCACTACAACGTCTCCACGATGTACAATGTCCCGGATCATATGGTATTTGCGCTCAATATTCTTGTCGCGCTTGTGGCTTCTTGGTTCTCTTGAATTTGCAACTGCACCACTATTATCACAATATAAGGTGATGGGCAGATGCATATTTGGAACGACTTCCAAATCTGTCAAGAATTTTCTCAACCATACAACTTCCTTTGCTGCTTCGCAAGCAGCTACGTATTCAGCCTCCATTGTGGAGTAAGCTATACAGGTTTGTTTTACACTTCTCCACACTACTGCTCCTCCGTTAAGGGTGAACACTAATCCAAATGTAGACTTTCTAGCATCTTTATCAGTTTGAAAATCAGAGTCAGTGTATCCAGTAAGTATCAAATCCTTAGACCATACACGAGCATGTAGTTCCTCGTTCTCCTAAGATACTCGAGGATATTCTTAGCGGTAGTCCAATGATCATATATAGGATTGGATTGATACCTACTGACTATCCCTACTGCATAGCATATGTCAGTTCTAGTACATAACATTGCATACATCAGGCTCCCTACTACAGAAGCATAGGGAATGCGTCTCATATCCTCAACCTCTTGAGGTGTCTTAGGACATTGATCCTTTGAGAAATGAATTCCATGTCTGTAAGGTAACAGATCTCTTTTGGAATTCTGCATCTTATACCTAGACAACATTTTGTCTATATAAGTTGCTTAAGACATGGCTAGTGTTCTGTTCTTGCGGTTTCGAATAATTTGAATCCCAAGAACATACTGCACATTTCTCAAATCTTTCATTTGGAACTGCGTTGCTAGCCATTTTTTTATGTCAGTTAGGTAACCTACTTCATTCCCAATGAGTAGAATATCGTCAACATATAATACTAAGAACACTATAGTAAAATTGATGATCTTTTTGTAAACACAAGGCTCGTTAACATTCTATTCAAAGCCATAAGATTTAATCGCAGTATCAAATCTTATATTCCAAGATCTAGAAGCTTGTTTCAATCCATAAATGGATTTTTGAAGCTTACAAACCTTTTATTATTGACCCTGTGCAATAAACCCCTCTGGTTGAGCCATATAGATACTCTCCTCAAGATCGTCATTTAAAAAGGTTGTCTTGACATCCATCTGCCAAATTTCATAGGAATAAAAGGTGGCAATGGATAAGAGTATTCTAATCGAATTAAGCATGGCAACGGGAGAGAAAATTTCTTCATAGCCCACTCCCTCTCTCTGGGTATTAACCCTTTGCCATAAGTCGAGCCTTAAAAGTCTGTACTTTACCGACTTGGTCTCGTTTTCTCTTATAGATCCACTTACAACCAATTGGTTTTACATCATTTGGTTGATCTACAAGTTCCCAGACAGAATTGAAGTACATAGACTCCATTTCGAGGTTTATGGCTTTGACCTACAGATTACGATCCACATCTTTTATCGCTAGTTTATAGGTCGATGGATCCTCTATGCCGTCATCAGGTATGACGACTTGTGTTTCTGTTAAACTCAAGTAATGGTCAGGCTAATGAACAACCCTCCCACTACGTCAACGCATTCTCAACTCTTGAGAAGGATGTGACTGACTAGATGTATTAGTTTTATCTTTTACTTTAGTAGATGAACTAGTTCTATCTGTAGCGTCTTTGGAAATTTCATTCAATACTAGTCTACTGCGAGATTGATGACTTCTTATGTGGTCTTCCTCTAATAATGTGGAATTTGTCGATACAAATACCTTATTCTCTTGAGGATCGTAAAATAGACCACCTTTTGTTTCTTTTGGATAACCTACAAATAGGCATAGTTTTAAACGACATTCCAATTTTTTAGGATTTTGCAACAACACTGTGTCGACATTCCCAAATCCTAAAGTGATGTAAACTACCTTTACGCCCTTTCCATAGCTCGTAAGGTGTTTCTGAAACACTTTTAGAGGGAACGTTATTTAAAATATTGACAACAGTCTCTAATTCATGTCCCTAAAAGGAATCAGGTAACTCAGCAAAGCTCATCATTGAGCGAACCATGTCCAACAAGGTTCTGTTTCTTCTTTTAGATACACTGTTCTGCTAAGGCATATTAGGGGTAGAGAGTTGTGACTTGATTCTGTATTCTATCATATAGTCCTGGAATCTTAAGTCCATGTGCTCCCCACCTCGATCTGATCGTAGTGTCTTAATTGTTTTACCTAATGATTCTCAACCTCAGCCTTATATTCTTTGAACTTCTCAAAAGAATCAGACTTGTGATGCATTAGGTAAATATGACCATACCTTGAATAATCATCAATAAAACTGATGAAATATTCATACCCACCTTGAGCTTTGACATTCATCGGTCCACAAAGGTCCGAATGTACGAGCTCTAAGGGTATTGTGGCTCTGAGACCTTTTCTAGTAAAAGATATCTTAGTCATTTTCCCCTCAAGATAAGACTCACATGGAGGTAAAGAATTGTCTTCTAACTCATTTATGAGTCCATTCTTAACCAATCTCTCAATCCTATTGAGATTTATGTGACCAAGTCTTAAGTGCCATAAATAGGCATTAGAAGAAACTTTTTGTCTTTTATTCTGAGTTTTGACTGTTCTAAACATCTCAGTATTTAAGAAAAAATTTTCTTTTAAGTTGTTTTCAAGTATAGCAGAACAAATTTGAATACCTTTTCTGAAAATGAATGCTTCATTAACTTCCATCTCATTTTAGGAGCATACAAAACATCTTTAAGTATGATATGTCTATCGTTGAAAAACAACTTCAAGTCTCCCATTGCTTCGGCCAAGACGACCTCTCCTGTTCTAACCTTGAGGGTGATCTCTCCTTCTTCAAGCTTTTTCCAGGAACTAGTTTCTTGAAAAGAGAAGCAAATATGTTTAGTGGCTCCTGAATCCAATATCCAGGTTGAGGTATCATAGTCCGCTAAACATGTTTCATCAATCATATTTACCTTGTGCTTCTTTCGAGGCAGGGGTCTGAGGACATTCCTCAGTTAAGAAAAATCTCAAGTCATCTATTACTAGTGTTGAATTCAGATTGTTTTTCCATGTTGAGTAATTATCGCCGTTTAGTTTCTCGGAAGCTAAGAGTTGATCTAAAGAGTTAGTCATGCTGAAAAGAAAAACATATCCTTTTTAGTAAAAAATATTAATCTTTTAAATCCAATCAAGTTTAGCAAAAAATCTAATAATGTACCATTCATTATTATATTTTGCAATGATATTTCAACGGTTAAGAATAATCTTCACCGAGAGGTGATCGACTATTCCTCCGTTGAACCAAGACTATCTTGACTAGCTACTATCACCAAAATAACTCTTATTCCTATAGTAACTTAGTTATCGATACTTTGGTCAAGAATTTACTAACACTTAGTAATTCTCGAAAGTGTGACCCTCCATCTTCAGACCTCAAAGATTGGAATCATTATACTCCCGAAGTTTTAGACAAGAATGAAAACGGACCTGAGAGACCCTATCAATTTCTAAGGTTCGCGGAGTTCCGAATCTTATAATACAGCCCTCCGATTGGTAAGGTCGCTCCAGGGCAGACATGCAGGCGCATTATAGGAATCTCATGGTGTAACCTAATGGAAGAGACCATAGGATGTGTTGACACACTTCCTTCTCCCACTTACTATGAACAACTTCCCCTATTCACCTTGGTATTGACTCATGCAAACACTCTCCGAATGGAGTCCGCTCCCAGGACGACCCAAAGCCAAGCATGAATCTCACGATGTGAACTCTTAGGGACGCTAGAGCAAAAAGTACATTACTTCTCTCCAGCTGAAGTGTTCTAGATGGTTAGGGTAAAAAATACTTAGCGAACATTTCAGCTAACTAAACATATCTTAAGTCTAGGTGATTCATCCGAGTATAACTTTTATATTGGATTTTTAACCTATGATGTCTAGGTGATAAACAAATTTTATTACCTCACAATGCTCACGCATGCTCATAAAACCAGTTTAACTTAACTCAGACGTTGGCTCGATCTCCAGGTAGTAGGTGTTCCGTGAACTGTCAACTAAAAAACCTTCAACCTTAGTCATCTTATCTGACTTTTTGCCAAGATCTTACTGAGTGAGTTTTCTTGTAACTACGGTTTTACATGATATCGACCTATTTTTCTATGAAAAATGGGATTGCTCGATGGTTAACCCTAAGTGAGCATGCATCTTATCTTTGTTATAGATTTTAGAAGTCTAGGTTATTTTATAACAATTATAAAATAAATTATAACCCTAGGAGCCATGATCATTTTATTAAACATGCTTCTTCGCAATCAAACTGTTTGAATATAATTCTTATATCTTAAAAACTAAAGCAATGCATGTATATATTTTTATAACACTTATAAGAATATAAAAAATAGCATGTCAATGGCTTTTCCTATGGTGGGTTTTTTAAAACTATATGGCATACTATATGCAACTACATAATCAAACACATTATACATCACATTGCATATAGGTAAACAAACATTTAAAGTGGAGCCCATTTTGGCTATTAAAAACAAACAAATACTAATTTATTACATAAAATAGCAACTAGCTAAACCGGAATGGCTTCAAACCACTTTGAACATCTTGGAACCACTCAGAAAACCACCTCGAACTCGGCCAAAAAAAACATTAAAAACCAGTTGACGGTCAATAACAGACCAGTCCAGACCGTTTAGTCAACGTTGACTACTTGCTAACTGTCAACGGAGGCATGGGTGCGTGGGTTGGGAGACGGGTTGGCGCACGGGTGCGCGGGTTCGCGAGGCAAACGCGCACGCGATGTGAGCTTCAGAAGCGTGCCTCCGTCTCTGAAGTTGCAGAGCGCACAGCGCCAGAATGCAGGCGGAGGACGGGCTGCAACGGATCGCACAAAGCGGAGCCAGGCAGTTAGGCCGCTAGTCGATTCAGGCAGGGCAGAGCGTGCGAGAACCGGGCGGCGAACCAGGTCGGGTCGGGTCTGGGAGACTTCTCTCGGGTGTCTGATAGCAAATTCGGGTCTGTAAGCAAAAAACCTTCAATTTTGTTTGCTGTCCTCTCTCCCGGAATCAAGAAATGACAACCTAATTTCAACTCTAATGACTCCAACAAATTTACAAACCCTTTCACACACATTAATGCTCATAAACATGTGATCAATTACAAATTTCCACTAGAAATTTAAAGAAAAACAATGTCAAAATCATAATAAATCCACTTTAGTCCATATTTCATTCAACACTTGAATAGAAAAGAAAAAAACACCTACCAAAAGCAATTGAGCGTAATTAAAGCATACTCTGATACCACATGATGGAACACGAGACATATGTAGCGGAAAAAGGACCTAATTACATTCTAATTGCTTTTAATTAAAAGGAAATTAGCATGCAATTTGAAGGAAAAACAGTATATTAACTTACTTTTGAAGCTCCCGAAAACCGCTTTTCCTTGCTGAATCTCGACCCGAACTCTTTCGGACTACCACTAGAGTTGACCTACTATCCTCTAGACTTAGAACCGAGTTGTGAGACCCAATGAATGAAGAAAACCGAGACAGAGAAAGAGATGGAAAAAGATGGAGATTTTTTGGGTTGAGTTTTTAATTTTTCAGCCCAATTTTGAAAACTAACTTTTTGCAAAAAATGGAAAAAGTCTTTAATCCATAATTGAAATCCCGTTTTATAGAAAAAACCATGCAACATTTGCATGAAACAAATCCATAAAAATCTAACACCTAGAATCCACTATCTAAGTGGGCTTAATGTCTCCACTATAGGCCAACACCTAGCCCACTATTTTGTTAGTGAAATTATCTAACAAAAGTTTGGATTTTCCCACTAACATTAGTCAAAGGGCAAAATAGTCATTTGGTCAAAGTCAAACTTTGACCAAAAAGTCATCATTTTGACTTTTATGATTTTTTCCGTGTTGACTAATTTTGACCTCCCGAGCATGAATCCACATTTATTTTCTCAAAATTTTAATCACATTTGAATATAAGGTCGGTCAAATTTTGACTTTTCAAAGTCAAAAGTCAACTCTTTGACTTTTTACATCTTTGACCGAATATGAACGTATTCATATTCTTGATATTTAAATCACATTTAAATATTAAAGCTATATCTCTAAACTGAAAAATCCGACCACTATATCACATATACTTGTCGGTTTCTCTCTCTTCACATAATTCGAACAATTCGAATTATTCTATCATACTGTTCTAAGTTTATTCCATATGAGCTAGTAGGGGAACCTAATGGACCTATAGATCATGGGCTCCAATGATCCGAGATTAGCTAGCTAAACTCTTTAGTCGGAGCTAATCAACATTCGTTAACTAAGGGTCATTCCATTATAGTCCCCTAGTTGCACTCCCCTCACTATAGATATATTTATGTCCATTTGATATAACCATGATTAGTAAGCTAATCTTTCATAGGTTGTTTGTAATGTCGGCTGGGTTATAAAAATTGTTTTACCCCCAAGACTACATCTTGTTCCTTAAGTTCCATTGATCCTCTAATGAACACTTGGTTTAAGGTCCAACCTATAAACCGAACCCTTCTCGGACCAAGGAGAGGGTGAGGCCCCTTGTTCAAGACCTGGATTCAGTACTAAAAGGAACAACCTATCTACTATCCCTATAACGGGTAAAAGTGAATTCCATCTTGCACCCTATGTTCCCAGCTATCCTAAAATGGGAGGCTTATTGGGCCAGCAATGATGAGTTGCCCTCACCTATGCAGATCTAAGGATAATTCCGAGTGAACAGGAGTTTATAGTTAGCTCAGGATTAAAATTAAGTTACCTAGGTCATCAATTAACGAAATAGTCAGTTTTATACATAAAATGAAATTTAGAACATAAAAAGTGACTATTTCATGGTTTAGTCGTATGCAAACTCATTGCATAGGATGCTCCCACTCACATATCTCTATATGAACGATTTAGGATCACATCGTTTGTACTAACTACAAAGTGGGCCACATCCATAGTGTCCCCAGAATAAGGCGCCCAACCTTATTCATATACTATAGACCATTTTGACTATGTATTTGAACTTGATCCACATTTATGTCACTACATAAAGTTCAAACTACATTAAATAGCCTCAGGATCTTAGTTTATCGAATTCAAGATTACAATTTCAATAACAACTTTATCGAAAAACAAAATAGGATATGTTTATTAATTTATAAACTACGAGTTTTAGGACACAAAATCCAATAGAACTAACCTTGAACCGCACCGACCATTAACGTTTATTTCTTTCCACATAATCGAAATTCGACTTAAAAGTTCAACAGCGTCGAGGGCCACCCAACCTATATAGCAGCTACTCCAGAGAGACTTCACCATCTGTCTATTAACTTCACTAAGCTTTGATTCTTGAAGAATCACCACATCTAGATCTTTCACCAAGGCTCTTTTGGGGTGAACGTTAAGACCCCTAACATTACAAGAGAGTACTAACAAGAAGAACCTTCAGTCCCTTGGGGTCTCTTGTTACTATTTGCTAATGCTTCCTTCTCTCAACTACTAAGTAAAGCTATCAACTAATGCTCATGGTCAGAGTAAAGTAAGACCACTGTCCCTTTCTTATCCACTTCCGTCAACTAAGAAATAGGGCCTAGGTCCGAGTTCATCTCCTTCAACAGATCTGAATTTCCCTTACGTGAAACTGACTTACCTTCGAGAGGTTTAAGGCTTTTCTGCTTCGTCATACTACTAGTCATCTGTGACAGAGATGCATAGATTGACAGGCGAATGTTAGAGTTCTCCACGCGCCAAACGTCGATTGGATTTTGATCCATACCACTGGGACCCCTATAGAACCTCACAACCTGCTTTGATGAGAAAGGACCATGGATTCCAACACCCCTATTTATTAAAAGATTGGCATCTTGAAAGGTCGTCATCTGCACAAGAAATTTATCAGACCCATCAATAAGTTCGAACTCCGTCGTAATAAAACCACAGTAATTTCATTTCACTTTAATAGTCACTTCCAAGCATTCAATGAGGCTGGAGTTCTCATCAGCATAGTTAACAAAGCCACCAAAGAGGTCCTCGATCGCCTTAAATAACCTCCCACTCTATAAATGCATAGGGAGATTCCAAAACTTAATCCAAACCCCGTACGACGGTACTATAAATACTCTTCCATGTTTTAGTCGATCCTATCTCTCCATTTTTTAGTGTAATTGGGCCAAAAGTCACCTATCCTTTGTTCAATGAGAGGAGTCTAGACATTTCAGAAGAGCTTTGTCTAGGTGAAATGGGTTGATGATAAAGGATCGTTGAGTTTCTGCCTAAATAACTTCAAGAATCATGTTCCCATCATCATGGAAGTTGCGTTTTGTGACAATCAAAATGTCTTCCCAACATATGCTCCTTACCTCCTTTCCAAGCTTGTCTCTGTTCAGACCTACCAGACAAGGGACTTGATAACTTGTAGAAATATAAGTTATTTATACTGTTTTATTTAGATATTGTGGCTAAAAGAAATGAAAGTTGCATCAATTATAGAGAAATTAGCTAAGAAATGCAAGAATTATAAATTATCGTCAATACACCCATTGACACCATTGCGATGGTAGAAAATGATATTTCAAGTCTGCTTTGCAGGAAATCAAGTCACCGCATGCGTTCATGGCTCAAGATAAAAAGAACAACACATCTACGTCGCATTGCGCCCATCATTCAGGAATGAATAGACGATCAATGCAGTGGCGGCGCATGCGACAATCGATCAAGAGCTAAGCAATTAACACAGCTTCAACCGCATGCGGTAATAAAAAACAACACCGCATGCAGACAAACTAATGAAGATGCAAAAGAGCAACGCAATTGCGGAGGATCCTGACACGTGTACAACTGACCGTTGTGCATTTCTGACGGGATTGATTACATAACAAAAGGAATATTCACTCCACCATTTCCAAAATTGCCATAACAATAAAGTGGGGTCCACACTGCAGAGAGTCAAAGTTGAGCCTATAAATAGCCTTTGGAATTCTATTGGAAGATATACTTGATACGGGCATATTTTGATATTTGTATATTGAAAGAGAGATTGGTCTGAAGAGCCTGATCAGAGAAGATCCAGGAAGATTTAAGAGACAAGGCCGAGAGGTGAGTCTCAGGGCAAATCCTTTCAATCCCCACCGTTGAAGCTTTGTACCAAGGTCACTTCTACCGAACGAGCAAGCCTGAGAGGGAAGTTCTTCTCTTCATCCATTCCATATGCCAGCAAGCAAATCCACTGTCCAGATCTATGTCAAGACGTTGGCACTCTTCTGTATTTTTTTCTATCTCTTTATCATCAATTGTATTCATCTTCTTAATCTATCATTCACATCATATATCAGACGCTAAATATTAGTATTGAATGTCATGATCATTTTCATTTTCATCTTTCTGTCTATTTCTGTTCCTCCATTAATCACTTTCTCCATGATGTTTTCTTAATCCCTTGGTAATTAGCATGAATCTAACAAGTAAATTAATCTGTGTTAAGGAAATAAACATGTTTAGCTAAAGCATGCTAGACGACATCTTCACCTGTGAGAGCAGAAGTGAAGATGTCATTCCTCCTGTCGAGAGAAGGTTGGAAGAATGCGTTAACTAAAGCGAGAAGTACTTCCAAAGATGGAAGCAACCTTTCGTTCATTACGTTCATCCCGGTTTCACCACAGAGATGTGAGAATACGATCGATTACCGAGAGGTGTACGTCAAGGGAAAACAAAACCGTAGTTATGTCTTTAACACAATTAATAACTTGTGATGTTTATACTAGTTATCTTTTCTATTTCCGTTTCATAAATAAAGACTTGCCACCGCATAACACGACCCTTTGTATAATCTTCACAGTCAGTCTCAAACTCAGTATCATGTATCAGTATCCTATATCTTGTATCATAATAGTTTAGGTTTACTTTTATCGCACTTTATTTTATTATCGCAACTTTACTTTACCACAACTTTAAATACCTGTATAAACCAATCTTTTATTAAATGAAAAACTCCCGATCGCATATATCACGAACGTAACGCATTAACTAAGAAATCCCTGTGTTCGACCTCGGATCACTCCGAGAAACTTGCGTTGAAATTATACTTGGTTTCAGCGCAAAGAAACTTGTGACAACGCATATCATACTACAAACATTCCCTTAATAACGCATACATCTAGAAGTAGTATCGCATAAAGTCTGAATAAGCATAACACATCATCCACATTCCATTTTCATCATTCATCACTGTCCATGTGCTTATTTAGAATCATCGCATCATTATATGTTGCCAAGTTTATAGCGCAGGCATATAATAATCCATGCGTTGTGTGACATAAGATTAAATTTTATGCTATCAGGACTATAGGCTTGTGTACAAGGGATAGGGGAGAGCAGTGCAAAGAGAAATCAGTACCATTTGTTACCTCTTAAAAGGAGCACTTAGTATTTCTTCCATCAGCTATGGCGGTCGGGTTCTCTTTGCTGGAACTTGACTTTAGACCAACTTCAGAGTTGAATTTAACCTTTCCAAGTTTAAACCTAAAAGTTGACTTATGTAGATATTGAAAAATTATACTAATATAATTACCAGAGGAAAATTGTTGAAATAATCTTCTTCAATAAGTCCGGCAACAAGATACTGGAATTCAAACGACAGATCGAAGCTCTCCGGTGAGGAGTGCAAATTTCCGATGCTTCGAGAGAATAGCTTTGGTAATGAAGGCTTGTAATGTTGATTCCAAATCATTAGAAGTCGATCCATCTTCTTGCTTGGCGGCTGATCCGACGACCGCCTGAAAAATCTGAAGGGGATCCCCATGGCTGACCACCAAGATCGCACACCTGCAAAACATCAGTTATTATTAAATTCAAAACTTTTGCCTTCCAAATTACGATGGATTTAATTCTATTATAAAGGCTATTTGGCAGTTACAAATGTCTGTCAAATTAATAATATATAATAAACTTTTAATCTTTTACTTATTGGACACAAAATTGAATGATTTTTTTTTTTCTAATTGATCGAAAACTTATTGAACACAATATCAAAAGTCTACGAAATCTCAGACATTTTTAAAGTCTAAAACATGATTCGAAAATTCTTTTAGTATATATATATATATATATATTGATATTAAGACAAAATGAGAGACAATTTATATACGGTTCAACTAATTTTATAGAATAATACTTGAACAAGGTTGAATATTAACCTATAGTAGGTCGGGTGCACCATGTTTTAAACCCATTATCCTAAAGCTCCCTTTACCATTCTTTAGTACAATAAACGTGATCATGAGAAGTTGAACATTTATTTTCATGGAAAATATTAAGACTCCGTTTAGTAACAATTTTGCTTCCACATTCAAATTTTTTCATTTGTTATCTATTTTTTACCAATAGTTTAAAAAACCAAACAAAATTTGAAAACTAAAAAAAATAGCTTTTAAAACTTATGTTTGTTTTTTGAATTTCGCTATAAATTCAACCATTGTACTTAGTAAAGATGCAAATCATGCTATCACACCATCTACTAACCTATCTAGCTCCACATTTGATTGACAGAAAATTCTTAGGATTTTAATATTTTGGGATAAAATAAAAAATTAAAAAAAAAAAAAGACAAAAAGACAAAAAGGAATACCCTTGAAATAGGGACTCAATTTGAAGAATTGCTTTGGCAAGCCTTGAAGCAACATCTTCAACGCTTTCTCCACCTTCAGGCCGCTTGAATGGATCTTCCTCATCAAGAGCCCAAATTTCTGCATACTTTTTAGAGATGAACCAACAACAAATCAACACCAATGTTTTATCACTAACTTGAAACACAACACAACCATTAAAAAGTGTTTGGTAACTTTCTCTATTCATTGAAGGTTCAAGTTTCCTTTATTTTATTATTATTAATATTATTTTGGGTTAAATTACAAGTTTAGATCATGAATTTTCAGGTTTGTGTCATATAGGACTTTAAATTTTCTAATACATCTTTGAACTTTCAGTTTTGTATCGAATAGGTTTATGAACTTTAAAAAGTATAATATATTTTTAAACTTTTGATTGGTATCTAATAAGTCCTTAAACTTTCAACTCTATATTCAACAAATCTTTGCGCTATTCGACATTTTCTAAATTCACAAACCAATTCATTCATTCAATGAAATGTTTCTTCTAAGAAAAAAATCACAATCCTATTGGATACAAAATTGTTGACATAAAATTTTGTTTTATGTACAATAAATTTGTTAATTTTTTCTTTTAGAAAACGTTATTTTAATATCTGTGGATGTTCGGGCCAACTTACGTACATGTCACCTAATCTCACAGTACAACTCATCTAGCCCTACAACATTTGGATGTCAAGAAAACTCGCAGGATGACACAAAATTGAAAGTTAGGAACCTATTAGATACTTTTTAAAGTTTAAGATCCTATTAGATACAAAATTGAAAGTTAGGAACCTATTAGATATTTTTTAAAGTTCAGAGATTTATTAAACACAAAAAGGACAAAACTTGTATTTAAACTTTGTTTCCCCTTGCTCGTGGAGGGTAAAAAGCAAAGATGAACTTAAAGATGTGGCTTTTCACGTAAGAAAAAACCACAATCAAATCAGAACAAATAATGGTTATCTTACTTTGTCATGAGACAAGAGCTCAAATGAAGGGCCAAAGGAGCGTTCCCTGAGATCCTCCATCATCTGCAAACCAGAGTTTTGTCTTATGATCAGAAGAAGAAGATATTGATTCAGAAATGTGACCTACACAATACTATTTACAGAAATACAAATGAAATAGAACAGTTATTTTACCTTACACTGGGGGCCTTCAAATGAAAGATTCAATACAGATGCAGCAACTTTAGCTGTATGAATTGTTCTAGAGAATGGTGAATAGCAAATCCGAACATTTTCTAGCGACGTAGAATTTTCCTTCAACTCCTGCAATTGCAATATAGCTCTGATGCATCCACTATTTTCCTTATCAAGACTGACTAGGAATGGAAAAAATGATCGATCGAGATTGACTAAGATACTAAGATTGCCGATCCACATTGATCCAGATGATAGTTCATAAAGTATAAACAAGTCACATCATCAAATGGTCGGATAAGTTTTGGTGGGATCGGATGAATTGGCTTTTCCAGAATGGTTTTTTAGTCTACTTTCTGTGGTATGAATATGTATACTTCCCGTAAAGAACAATAAACTAATCTGTTGCAGTTATTTAAAGATATATAAAACAAATTAAACCAATGCATTTCAATTCTTCTGCATATAAAAATTTCCTTTAATTCCCTGAAATGGTTAGACAATCTAACTCTTTTTCTTGTCTAAGCTCAGCAGCAAAAACTCAGTGAAGCCTCACTGTTGACAGCAGTTTCTTGTTTTTGTTTTAAGATTGTTTCTAAAAACTGTGGTTGAATGATCTGTAAAACGTAATATTACCAGACATATTGACATGAATATTCACAAACTCGAGAAGAGTTTCAGAAGAAAAACAATCTCCTTTTTACTTTAGGGAAGAGAAATCAAGGCTCATGAATTAGATTTGTGTAGTCTCGAATTGGAAACCCATAACCATATTTGTTACTTGAATTTTCTCATGGCAACCAAGGTTACACTAACTCTTCGTACAACATATTAACTTAAAGTGAATCAAGCTCAGCTTAGTGAACGAGGCATCAATTAACATCCAAAAAGTGAATGGCTTCATTCTCTACCTTTGCAAATACAAGTTACACAAACCCAACTTTGTATAATCAGTCATTTGCACAATCTAAAGATTACTACTACACAAGCACAGCCAGAAGAAACATGGATTAAGGACTAAAATAGAACACCTTTAAGAACTGTTCTCCAGCCAACTGCGCCTGTTCAACACCCTCAGGGGCCAGTTGATATTCCGGAAGGATACCATTTTCCTACAGCAGAATCAAACTCACAGTCAATAACCTGTTCTTCTCTCTTCTTCTCAATCAACTGACAAGCAAAACCTCCAAAAACAAACATGTCATATCACAAGCACATACCCTTAACAAACAGACATTCAAGCAGAAAAGTGCAACAATTCACCACAATTTGAAGCCTAAAATGAGCATTTACGAACAACCCAATTCATTTCCAAAACATATTTCGTCACAAACGAAAAGAAGAACAAAAGAGAAGCAACCCTTAACAAAAAAAAAAAAAAAAAAAAAAAAAAAAAAAA